>NW_006912378.1:0-21429 GCF_000523435.1 Bipolaris zeicola 26-R-13 | reverse complement strand
ACGATCCACCGCGATCATCTCAGTAAGATCAGCGTGGATCAGGAGGCAACACAACAATAAACACGATCAAGAAATCATTTTATCACACATATTTTATCACAGTTTTACACCCGTCTTTGAAAACCCATCACAATCTGACACTTATACTATTATTCAAGGAACGCTATAGATTTTAGCAGCACGCTTAACACTTTAAACGCGTTAGGAATTAATTTTAAAGATAGTAAGTTAAATATTAGCTTTAGAAAATACTTATTAGATTTAATGTGGTAGAGATATAACGCGTTGTAGTGTTAACGTTAACGCGCTGGTGGGGAGCTGCCGACTCGCTTGGGGTGCCGACTCGCTTGTGAACCACGTTACCGCTAGATGTTATGCCGCATTTCATCAACCGTTTAGCTTTACTCAGCAAACAACACACTCGGCATCCCTTCTCCACCATAGTTTAATACTATTCGGGCAAGGGCATTGGTATGACGTGCAGAGATATTCCAAAGGTCATTCCGTAATTGTTATTGATGCAGCGGATAAGCCGAGGGAGGACATCATTGGCTCGACCGAGCAAGGTACTGTCGGCCATATCGCTGATGATGTGGGGGCTGCCATTCGTGGTCCTTGAGCAGCGGTACTAAGGCCGCTATTTTGTCCGTGTAGATCTCTCGGAAGCTAGTCTCCAACTATTGAACAAGGATGAAGCTGTGGCTGACATGGCATACTTTGCTGAGAATTGCTCTTCCAAAAACCACCAAGGACTAGACGCCTCCATGCTGCCTGTCAATGCGCCGTGGATATCGTACGGGCACTGGATTGCCGGTATGGCGGCTGCCTTACTACGCAAAACGTATCCAAAGCCGCTTTGAGGTGCGATCGCATCCTCGATTCCTCTCTTAGCCATGCAGAACGTGTGGCAGTACTTTGAAGCCATTCGACTGCAAGCAGATCCTCTCTGCATGCAGGTTGTCACCACAGTTGTGGCTGATATTGATAATGAGATTGTCGGAGCTGACAATGATGAGAACGGAGAGACAATCATCACCAAGTCATTAGTACAGTATCGGGAATGTTCAACCTAAGTGGCGAGAATACAATATGCGATTTCATGAACTAGAGGTCGTAACACCTCTAGGATTATGGCAGAGGCGGTCGTGAGATGAGACGCAAAAAGATAATCGGGCCTGTGAGTGGTTCTGCTTAAATCTGACGCGAAGAATTACATCAGAAAAATCGGCCGACAGGCAAAAAGGCCTGGCGGAGCAGAGTTTAAGGCCATTTTCCAAGGCCAAGTAGGAGAAGATTTTGCCTATCATATTCGCCACTACTTAGCTCTCGGCCATGAGGAAGCTAGATCGCAAGGTTACTAGTGCTCGAACGACAAAGTGTTTTCCTTTGGAGAGATACGCCTTTCTAAGGCTGAATCTCAGCGCATTGATCTGACCCAGGTCTAGCGATTGTGATATTGGCAAGCCTGTACTCAGTCACGTACATGCCGTTGGAGCCACCTTAAGATGATTGCAAATTGATTGATTCTCTGTAGTAGGGTTACTTCTCTGCAGCTAAGCCATGTCCACTGCCAGCAGTCCTCTCACGTTCTCTCAGCAAGTTCTACTTGGCGCAGGTCTATCGTTTTGCTTATAAGTTCCGTAAGCTTTTCTTCAATCGACAGTTCTGTCATTTATCTAATATACACTGTTTGACAACTTGCCCTATCATATCTTATCATAATAAGAAGCGGCTTATTTGATGCGTATAGCCTTGTTGCACCACTAACACAAGATATACGAACTTCTAGCGTCATTCTAGCTCTGATTAAGCACTTCTACGATCCTGCAGGGCCCTAACGCTAAGTCTAACAAAGTTTAGTTTTACAATGGGGAGGGGCATCCCGACCGAGTAAGGTATGAGTTGGCTGACCCTAGATTGTCACTAGGATGAAATCGCTTCCGCCCTGTTCATCGGACTTCCTTGCGAAATTTGACAAGATCCTCTCGATTCGCCCTCAATTTCTAGTGCTACGTGCTGCGTCGGGTGATTGTCGGACCAATTTCTAGGATCTCTGAATCGTGGTACAAAGACTTTGCAGATCGTGCCTTGTAGCGTGCTACTAGTGCAGCCTTTAAAGCAGGAGATTTTCATTGCGGAAAGGTGCGCTAACACAATTTGCATCATTTCTCCGAAAAGTGGCTTGCCCTTGTGTAGCGCGAACATGATTGACAGCAGCGATTAGGGGGCTGATCGTGGTCTAGCGAGAAATAGTTCCACAGTTTGACGTCTGAGTGCGAGAAAATCATGTCACGTCCCTGAGAGTCATTGGCAGTGAGGGTTCTAGTAGAAAGCCTAGAATTCAGCGCCTACCCCGAGCCGTGTTTACTTATCAAGCCAACTCCTGAACACTTCCTCTAAAGGAACCCAACTGCTCAGATGAAACAAATCTCCTTTATCGCTCTTACGCTCTCTTTAGACCCCCCGAAAGCAAAGCTATCCTCTGCTATATCTCAAGATGATCAACGCCTCTGGTCTCCCGCGTGACACCAATGCCCTGGTTAGTCGCGGGGGCGGTATTCACGTGCCTCCCGAAGTGATTGCCAGTTGGCCGACTCCCAATTACATCTCTCCAGAGGAAAGGACATGGGGCGCCCCAGTAGCTCTGTCCATTTTGTTGGCGGTAACGCTTCTCGTCTATGTCGCCCGCATGTGGGCACGACTGACCATGACCAAAAACGCTGGTGCTGATGATGCTGTTGTAAGCATATCGATGATACCCTTGATAGGACTATCGATTGCCACAATTCTCGGTATGAGCATTTATATCAGCCATCTTACCACAACTAACATATTTAAGGCGTGAAGATTTATGGCTTCCAATGGCATATGTGGGATCAAACACCGACAACAAAGAACACAACAACATACGTAAGATCCGGGCTCACTTTTCTATTCTTCAAGAAAGCTCATTGAAAATATCTAGGTCACCATGGCAATCGAACTCACTTACTTGCTTTCCACGACGCTGATCAAAATTTCAATCTTGCTCTTCTACCGCCGGCTGACTGGCTCCTCAACTACCAGATTTATATACCTAGTATGGGTATGCATAGCGGCTTGCATTCTGTATTTCTTCACTTTTATTATTCTTATTTTCTTCACCTGCTCTGTAGCTGTTGGACGAAAGGATTGTGCCGAAGAAGGACCATTCATAGTCTCTGTCACGGCTGTTTCAACCGTGCAAGACCTTGTTATCTGCCTGCTTCCTGCTATCCTTATCTATAATCTTCAAATGCCCAAGCGCCAGAAGCTCGCAGTCTGTGGCATTTTTGGCTTGGGTCTTGTGACCACGATCTGTGGTATCATGAGATTATATTATGCAATTTATCTTTACTATTGTAAGTATCGCAATAGAGCGTTATAGGATCATCCGACTTATCATAATCTAGTCACATACGATGCGACATGGTACGCCTATTATGGCTGGATTTGGACCGTACTCGAAGCCGACCTAGGCTTGATCTGTGCGTCAGCTCCAACACTTCGAGTCTTTTTCCGCCACTCTTTAGGCTCGACGTCTTCACATACCAGTGATCCGCGATCTGGGGCCAATAACCCATCTTCTGGTGTTCTGTCGAATAAAGCAACCCACTCGAGGCCGATAACGTGGAATGGTGGGAGCAAAGATGTGGAATCTGAAGGAGAGAACATTTACTTAGACAGTATAAAGGTCGAGCGGGGCTTGAGCAGCAGAATCGACGCAAGGGACGATGCAAGCCAGAAGAGTGATTCCAGCACCCGAAACCTTACAACAATAATCCATGGGCCTATGTCGAAGTAATAAGGTCAACACCCTTTCATGATATACTATAGAATACCAGATTTTCAGTAACATTCCCTTAAAAAAGTGTGCGCTCAATGGCAAGGCCGAAAAAAACGCTCCTAGCATGATAGTGGAATATTGATAGAGCTTTGATTGCCTAACCACTCTTTGGAGACTCAGTACAGACGTTGGCAGCGATTTTAATACATAGTTTACTTTATGCCTCGCGAAATGGAATAGTTCAAAACAAAAGTTATCTAATTCCACACTTTTTCTACTCTGCTCGACGTAATTGAATCTATCCATGGAAACATTTAGGGCCTTGTCCATCAATCTATTTGCCATCCAAAAATCAAACGCTCTTCCCTTTTTTTTGAAATCAAAATCAAAGATCAACCGGCGAAATTCCAGCACTGAGACTGGAAAATGGGAGCATTAACGTTGAACAGCGTCTTGCTGAAGATAGTTCTAACGTAGGCAACAACATCCATGTTGAAAGTGCTCGCGAACCAGGCGCCGTTAGGGCAGGTAGCCGTGTCTGGTTTAGTGAAGGTGACGCCTGAACTACTGGCATACGCAAAATCGAGGTCAGCAGAGAAGGCGTTGATGATCTGAGGCTTGACTTCAAATCCGGTCGACAGGTCAATGGCGCCTTTGAAAACGCGAATACCAAGGGCGAGGTTCAAGTCGAGATACGGGTTGAGCTGTAGTGACACCTCGGCGTTGACATTGGAAGAGACGGTGGTCTCGGGTTTCCAACCACTACTGGAGGACTTATCGGAGTCAAGGAGATCGAGGTGGACCTGCCCACTGACAATCTCGGTGTGGAGACCGAGGGTGGCATCGACAGTACCTGATGCTGCAAACTCGACACCAAGACCGAATTGTGCGATAGGGCCGACATCGAGAATTCCAGGAATGCTAAAAGCTGAGACAGACGCAGAAAGCGGCTGGTAGTTGTAAAGGTCGGAAGAGAAGGAAGCAGCGACAGTCGTAGATACGTTGAGGTTCACGGAACCGGAGTAGTCGACGTCAAGATACATCTTGCTGGGCTTGAACTTGAGAAAGTTGAAACGGAAGCCGCCCTTGACACGGATATTGCTGTCGAACCTCGCTGTATCGACGACAATCTTGAGATTTTCCGTGTCGATGATGGTACCATGAATCTCGCCGCCGATTGACGCCTCGAGATCCCGCTTGGCAGGAGCCGTGATAGTATCAAATTCGACAACGGCATCTTCACTTTGCTCATCTAGAGCAGAGCGTTTGCCAGAAGCAGTGGCAGTGAGAGAAGCCTCATCAAAAACAAGGTCAGAAACGGTGTAGAAACCACGCTCATCGGCAGTGTTGCAGTCGCCATCCGGAGAGTAAGTGATGATGATGAAGTCGGATTTAGGCCATGCGCCAGAGGCGGCTTTGACAGCAGCAGTATCGCTAAAGGTCATGGACACAGCGGCGTCGGCGCACTTGACGGAGGCGATTCCGGCGACTTCTTCCAACACCACGGCAGGCTGCTTCATAGCAACGTCAACCAAGGCCGACATGCCCTCAGCACCATATCCGAGGACAATTTCCTTGGCCGGCACCATATTTTCCTGTCTGGCTTGGAGGCTGGTGACCAGACCGGACTTGAGAGCCTGGGGGCGCGGGATGGGCTTTAATATGACTGGAGGTCCAGTCTTACCACCTGTTTGTCGGGATTCGAGATTTTTGAGGTGATCGGGCTTGACTCCAGGCCTGTGAATAGGTTTTAGAATTGTAGGCAGCGTTTGACCTGGCGCCTGTCTCATATCGGCACTGTTGAAAAGAGACGGCTTCAGTCCATCGAGTCGCTGGACAGGGCGAGCAACGGCATCGTTGTCATCACTGGGCAATACTGCAGCGCTGGTGAACCCAGTGAACGCCGCGATTAAGCAATGCAAAGAAGTAGAAGTCTTCATGGCTGCTGTAAGATGATAGTACTTGAACGAGAGGCAAGCAGAACGGCGCTGCAACGATAATCAACAGAAGCGAATGACTGTGATTATGGAAACAAAAAGAAGGTGTTAAGAAAAAGACTGGATGTTGTGGGGTGAGGAGAAGAAAAATGAGATATGGAAAGAGTGAGAGCTTTATAACATGCATTGTGATGTCTTTCCGAAGTGTTTGAATCGTGCATTGAGCTGGATACCAAGCGTTGCTATCGTGATGCCAACTATCTAGTGGCATCTGATATGGTTTGAGGGAGCTTATTGATCCTTGCATCATGTAACTCTTCGCATCGAGGTGTGAATGTGAATGGCTACCAATAAAGTAAACCCCTGTTGGCCGTAGTTATGCCTGGGGTTGGATATGCGCCATGTAATGACAGCTACTAACAGGGTTCATTACACGGGGTTGAACATCCTTGAACTAGGAAGCTCTGCCGAACTACCCGATGAGCAGGGTTTCTTTTTCGATTTAAAGTATGGCAAAATACTCAATATGTAGATATCCGCTTACTTTGTGCTCACTTGCACCTAGAGTGAAGACGAAGAATTTCCTGTAGAGGTCAGTCGTTGACTACGGTACTAGTAGCGGCACTATGACCTGGTTTTCAACCTCCAATGATCTCCGCACAGGGTCGTGTACTAAAGCTTGAACGAAGGAATCTGTGGCTAATAATTCAAAACCCTAAAGCCTTGGCGTCTGAAGGAAGCCACTGTTCATCGGCGCAATATAGTACTGGCCGGCGAAATGCGAGGGCCGCCTTAATGCGCACCTGGAACACCAACATTGACACTGCAAATATAGGTGTACAGCCACCTACAATAGCTATGATTAAGGGCTTTGTGGAGACAAGCTTCATAGACTGTATATAGATTGAAGTTTTATGTCCAGTGTATCTAAGGCGGTTTACGGGATAGAAGTTCGTAAGGCACCGACACCAAATGGACTTTTCTTGCCCTCCCACACTAGTTCTGACTACTAGTCGCCGTCTAGGAAATCCGCGATAACCTTGCTTTCTGCAATATCCTAGAGTTTCTCTTCGATTTTCCAAGACTTGAATACATGACAGGCCGGGATGTCAGTATTCTGAAAAAAAATAGGCCCTCCAGCACGTGCGCCTGGGCCTGGTTGAATTTGTCGTGGACGGATGTCTCAACATCATGTCGAAACACCCACTTTGGGAACTTGAGCCGAATGTGTTTGGAATCCTTTCGGATATTTTCCCAATTGGTTGCACCCATAAGCTGGGAATTCACGAATGCCATCTTCTGGATGCAGCTGGCGCGCTAATAGCGCAGCAAGTTGTAGACACGTGCACCCAGCGGTACACTTTTGGAAACGTTACTTATCGGTACACGCATTACACGCATATCTTAGGCAAGTCGCAAGTTTAGCAGCGTCTTCGACCGCCAAGGTCGCACCGCTAACTGAGGATAGGACAGTGGTATGCGCTACATCTTCGACCCGCACCACTCTACCACTCTTCGATGTTCACTCAGGGCGCAAATTGCGCTAGATTAAGGGCTAGTGCGTTATTGAGCCTTCGGGTGTCGTACTGACAAGACCCTAGATAGCGGGATGCCAGTCTGAACGTTGCAATCGTCGGCGGCTTCGCAGGCTTTGCGCTCCTCGTAGGACTTCAAAAGCCCGACAGAGTGAATCACCGTTCACAAAGCAAGAGACAGTCCGTACGGTGCTGCAGGCTTATGATACGACGTGCCAGTTCCGTAGCCAGAAATTTGTCGTGACAAGTTCGGAAGTGGGTTGCCTGTTGTCTGGCAACGAGCCAGGGGTCACGATGGAAGCTACGCCGATGTTTGAAGCGCTGAAGGACAAGATGCATTGGATGTGGGATGCCGACATAGAACAACCAGTCAAAGATTGCTGTTGGATGAAGCGTTGTTTGCCATAAGCGTCAAGCAGCCACTCGACACACGAACTTTAAAGCAGCTGGAAGAGAGTAATATAGGGTAAAAAGTGAAGTTCTAGACGGGCTGTATGATATTTCTGAGTGCTCGATACTCATTTCCAGACTCGCTGCTGCCATTAGTACATTTCATCAGTCGATGCTGTTGTAAGAGATTCACAGCGGAGGGCCTACCCTCTACGTAGAGCCAGCCATCAGCCGTTCGAAGTAATCCATATCGATATCTTCCAAGGATCAATCGCCACTTCCTGTGAGACCAGGCAACAAAGCATCAAAGAAGCCGCCCTCTGAAAATTTTGGATTCCACACATTCTCATGAACACTTGTGAGGCCTGATTTTTCACTCCCCATTACAGAGGGACTCATTATTCCAGCAGAATAGTGTGGCGTCGCTAGCATTAGGCTTTCGCGCTCGTCGCTAGTTTGCGTATCGAGTGTAGTTCCTTAATCGTCGAGTTCCCGCTGTGAGCTGCCGGCGGAGGCGTATAAAGTGTTGAGATCTACGGCAGAGTGTGAAATTGGCGTATGCGACTGCATGTCGCTATGTTCAGTCGAAAGATCCGGATAGCTTGTTGCCCGAGCGGCTATGCCTTCGAGTACGAATTTAATTAAACCAAAGTAAGGAATGTGCATCTGCGAACGATCTTGTTCTGCCTTTTCCACGAGAGGTGCGTTGTGCGCAACTTGCTGCACTACAACATTGTGTGCCGGGGCATCGTAGCCATCAGCGGCTTCCGCTTCGATAGCGAGCAGCCGCTGCAGGAGTTCTGCGCTTTGTCGACTGAGCGAATCTTCGTTAAGCCGACTGACCTCCTGTAAATTCTCCTGGGCCTGCTCTATCATGGCCCGGTCGCCTAGGTACAGGTGCGTCATGATGTCGACCTGCGAAGGGTGGCGATAGCTGTCGAGGTGGGCCAGAAGCAGCATCACTGCAGCCATGACGGCCAGGTAATCGACCGTGCGGCAGTTGTACGCGACTTGGTTCGATCTGCGTAACACAGCGAAACGAGAAAGGATCTCCCGCGAAGGATTGACACAGGCGAATTTGGAGTATGTGAACCGCCGGTCAGTAGAAGATAGCAACATGTAAGGTACGTGAGGCTGGTTGAGAAGATTGAAGTGGAAAATCTGCACATACGTACAGCCGCTGCACGTCCTAGCAGATTTTCTGCTTGGTTTGCATTGGGTTTCCAAGATCCGGGACCAGCCACCATTCGCTGGGGAGGGTTTGTGCAGCACGCTGCAGTTCTTTATCTAGACTTTGGGTTACACTAAATTCGACGCTTGTCGGATCGGATTCGTTGCGCTGCAATATGCGTGAAGCAATGACGCACTGCACTCTTTCAAGGCCGCCCATGGCGGTATCAGTGGCTAGTAGTGCTATGCTAGCCATGCTGACATCCGTAGAGCCCTGAGGTAGACCAAGTAGCAGGCACATGTAACGATCATAATGGACGATGCGGAACCACATGTACTGCGGATCACATCGGGTTGCGTGGTCTAGGACTCGATATTGTTTGGGAGTAGCCGGCCCATGCACATGCAGGCCGAGGAGCTGTGCGAGGAGCATTGCTCGGCGGCAAGCCATCCAACTAAGGCGCAGACTGCCACAATTTCCATGATAGATACTCTCCATGACAACGCACTCTAAACCTTCTACACTGGCCAGCATTCGGTCCTGAGAGGTAACGAGGCGAATGACAAGCTCTGCAAGACGCTCTGCCATTACCCTGGGAGGCTCATGAAGGCCAGCTAACTCATGGTGTATATTGGGGTGCAGGTCTTGAAGAAGTGTGACTATGTTCAGTATGTGTCTGGCTAGGAGCACTGGGTGAGAATCTACGCTAGCTGGTGCCGGCAATGAGCCGGACGATGTGGGGTCATTGGGATGGTCGGGATGGTTGGGATCCAGCCAGGTGTAGGGCATACTAGTAAGCGTAGAGCCATTGAGCATAGCTGAGTGTCGACTGCTTACTCAATATATGATGTCGCATTCTTCTGGCGAAGGCAGTGCAGCATGGAGGGTTTTGGATATTTCTGCCATGGATGGAGTGCGGCTAGACGGGTGGCTATATGAAGAGCATATATGTGTCGGTGCTGGCTCAGGAGGTGGAGCTGTGATGCCTGGCCTTGAGTCCGCATCGATGGCGGTGGTGATGGCGGGCAAGAAGTGAGGCGTAGTCTCCTCAGGCTGATCCTGGGCGAGGCAGGGAGTGCTACGCTTCCTACAGCCAAGACAGATGGTTGAATCGTCTGCGCATGGCACACACCTCTCCTTCCGCCGCTTGCAAGCCCAGCAGCTGTGAGTGCCTTTGCGAAGCTTCTGCCGCTTGGGATGACCAGGTCCGTCCACATCGTCGGTGGAAACCGAGGCCATTGTGGTGGGAGCGACAGTGGTGACGCTGGACAGTGTTACGATGTGCTATGTCGTCTGGCGATGCAACTTTGTGTACGTACCCTGTAGCAGTACAGTAACTATACTATGAACAAAGAAAGGTAAGCGCTTGCTTCGACCGCCGAAGTCATTCGTCCGCCGGGGTGGAATTGCGCCGAGCGACTGGTTTGTAGCTTGACTGCATAGTATGTAGTACTGTGCGTACCGATGCAGGGCGTGGGAAATTAGCTGCATGATGCACTTCAGACTACGTACGTACCCGCAACGCCAAGTCTTGCCGCCTGTACGTAGACTACTGTAGTAGTAGTAGTCATGTGACAGTCTACCATCTGCGTCGATGCTGCATGGCAATAATAGATGCGAGCACAACATGGCTTACTAAAGTGTCGCAGCGCCTGCCTCCCGTCTTCTGCACGCCCAGTTTGGCGCGCTTTTCAGCCCGCAACAATCAATTGCGCCATCACTCTGCCTTCCGCCGCCCGCCTACTTGTCAGTGTCGGCTGAAGCAAACAAAGTCTATGGCCTAGCTCCGCCGACAGTCACTCTGTATAATGTCTGAAAGCTCCGCAGAGAGTCGCAATTCCACCGGATGCCGGATGTTCTGTATAATGTTTGAAAGAAATCATGAAGATACAAGACTGCATTCCTCACGCTTCCCCCCGCTCTTGCTCCATTCGAAGCTATCCCAATCTATCCCAATCCTCCCCAGCCTCACTCTGTAGCCACCATGGCCGCAGACTCGGCATCCAGCGCTGACGCCCGATATGCCGAGTCGAGAGGTAGCAGCGAGAAGAAGACGACCGATGGCATGCTCGACGCAAAGCATGTGGCGGCGGCCAAGGCAACCAATGGCGACGGCGAGGCCGCCGTCTACTACACTGGATGGCGCCTTACCGCCGTCATGGCCACCATCAACCTGACCATCCTCATTGCTTCCTTAGATCTGGTAGGTATCGTGCATGCATCTTGAAGACATGAAATGTGCTGATACACGACTCCAGGGCACTGTAGCCACAGCTATTCCGGCAATCACGAGGGACTTCAATGGTTTGGAATACATTGGCTGGTACAGCGGCGCATGCTTCCTCCTTGTCGGCAGTAGCAGTGCTTTGTCGGGTAAGCTGTACAAATACCTATCTGCACGATACGTGTTTATGGCGGCACCTGGCATCTACCTCGTGGGCAGTATCGTGGCCGCGGCAGCGCCCAACGGCATCGCATTGGTCGTGGGAAGAGCTCTGCAAGGTCTTGGTTGCTCAGGTAAGTGGGCTACTTGATCAAGGCTTCCATGGGCTTGCTGGCTGACCATGTGCGTCTTCAGGCTGTCTCAGCGGATCCGTCCTTATCATCAACTTCACGGCTACTCCGAGTAGTCGTCCCAGGTTGATTGGCATATGGATTAGTGTTTGCAAGAATCAGTCCTAAATCTCCGGTTTCTGCTACTTTTAAGAGCAATGCGCTAATGTGAAACAGTCATGTCAGCTACAATCCTAGGTCCGGTTCTGGGAGGTGTCTTCACTTCAGACTTTAGCTGGTGCTAGTGCTTCTGGATCAATCTGCCTGTCGGAGGTGTCGCAATCTTGCTACAAATCCTTTTTTTACATATTCCAAAGCATATCAAGTTGGCTCCTACAACGTAGAAAGAGATTATCCTTTACACCGACATTCCCAGTTTCAGCTTCTTGCTAACCTCACTCATCCGCTTCACATTGGCACTAGAATAGGGAGGTCTAACCAAGCCATGGTCAGATGGCTTAGTTATTGCCACGCTCATCCTCTTCTTTGTGCTCACTATCGGCTTTGTAAGTGTTGAGTGGCTTCAGGGAGACTACGCGGGTGTGCCCTTGCGTTTCTTGAAGCCGCGCATGACCTAGGCTAACTGCATCTACGGCTGGCTGAACCCAGGAGCGAACTTCCTAGTTCTCTTCTACCTTCCAATCTACTTTCAGGATGTCAAGGGCACATCGGCCATCACCAGCGGTGGTATGATGGGCAAGACCCGCATGATCCACCCTTTCACCATCACCAGTGGCCTCGTCACAACTCTCGGCGCGGCTCTACTGTGGTCCACGGATGTCAACGCCTCCAACGCATGGTACATCGGAGCGCAGGTGCTATTTGGTCTCGGCATTGGGCTCGGCAACCAGGTTCCAGTCACCGTGCTGCAGGCATCCGCTTCAGCGGAAGACGTCGTGGCAACAACTGGCATCATTTCCAGTGAGTACTCTGGCAATTTATCCGCGTTTGTGGCGATATGCTAACACATATTGCAGCGTTCTAAACAGCAACTAGTGCGTACTTTGTTGTAGCGGCGTAGTCGATCTTTGCGAATTTGATGGTGCAGACTTTGATTGGGAATGCCAAATACATTGACATTAGCAGGGTCCTGAGCTCCGGAGCAGGAGAGCTACAGACCCTCTACAACGGTTCGCAGTTGGACCAGGTGCGCAATGCGTACATGGTTGGAATAAAGGACGTGTTCGTCTTCTGCGTCGATGTGTCGGCCGCCACCATCTTTGCCGCGCTGCTAGTGCCTTTTGTAAGGATGCCTGAGACCGAGACCCCGAAGTTGGAGGCACAGGAGAAGTCAGCGGAGACATAGTGGGAATTTGCACCAAGTCCAGCAGCATTCCCTGGGCATACGAGGACGGGAGAGAGAAGAGAGATTGAAACAGCCGCCAACAAGGAGGGGTTGTCCATACTCGGAGTAATGTGTGCGAACGATATGGGAAAGGAGGTGCTTAGTTAGATGTTACATAGCAATCAAGTAGCCCCGCAGTGTAGATGTAGAAGTATTTATGAAAGGTAAAAGAATACTTAGGATGTTTGACTTTGGAAAAGTGAGAGGATGGTAGGTGCTGATCCAAGCCGATGAAGATTTTGTGTGGGTTCCAACTTCGATGGCTGCCGCAATGATATCCATCTGCGTAGTGACAGCTTCCGCGTGCTGGTCGAGATCAAAGAACTTGGGGAGATCCACTCTAGTGTCGTCGTATTTGCGTCGAGGAATCAGCCACCGCGGTGATTTAGGGAATAACAGGAATGTTACCACCAGCAGCACGCTGAGAGGGATCTGGCAGGCGATTGGAACTCTCCACTGCCAGTCGTTGGTTGGACTCTGTCTTGCTGAACCAGCGCAGACGCCGGTAGCTATCCCATTGCCCACCGTCAGAGCGACGTTGTAGGTGCCCATCAAGAGCCAGCGATGGTGTGGCGGCGCGCTCTCGGTGATTTATATAATACCGGAAACGAAGAGCTGACCAGTACCAGCCGCATTTATGCACCTGCACACCATGTAGTTGAGGTAGCTCTGAGACGTGCCGAGCATCGCCACCAGTACAACACCTATCATCACCATACCGCGCCGCCCGACGTACGTGCCTGTGACGTTAGAAAGTACAGCGCCAAGGGTCCTGTTTAATGATAGGAAAAGACAATACACTTAAACTTGTCAAGATAACATTTGCCCGCAACAAGAAGGGAGGAGTAGATGCGGTTGCAGGTTAACTGACACTGTATTGTTCTAGGTTTTGAATACATTCAGTTGACAGTAACTGAATCTAGAATCGTCATAGCATGGGATAGATATCCCATGTAACCATACTTTTTTCCAAAGAAAATGTGTCGTGGTGGACTAGCGCGCAACTGGTGTTAAACGAACCATGAGCGGCGGCCTAGTCCAAGTTGTGAAGAGTTTTTGATTCATCCAGTCCCTGGACTCCGGCAAGACCTCAATGTCAAACTCAAACACGACCAAGGCCAAGACGAGTCGCATTTAAATCAATGCCAGACTACAGGTACGAGGTTAGCCAAGGTTACCGTGTTTTCTTTTTGTGTTCGGCAAACCTACTTTCTGCCAATGCAGTTTCTCGGTCCGAAAAGGAACGGTTGTAGGACGTCCCGTTTGTCATTTGCCCATGCTGGCTGGTCGGAGTCTATGAATCTCTCCGGAGCGAATTCGTCGGGCCAGGCGAAGTTGTGAGGCGATCTGAATGCAGCATATTGACTGATGCCGACCAAGGTATTGCCCGGGACAAAGTGGCCAGCGATAAATTCGCCTTCGGGTGTAACCAGGCGAGGATGATTCGTTGGGGAGGGGGGGTTATAGACGCATTGTTTCATCGATTACTGCCGCCAGATAGCGCAAGCCGGCAGCTTTTGAAATGTTAATTTCACCCCTGTGGTTGAAAGCTGACCAAACCTCTGTCTTTAGTTTCTGATATACCTCGGAATTTTGGCGGAGGAAATAGGTAGCCCCTGCAAGAGCTATAGATGTCGTTTCGCTGCCAGCAACGTTAAGGGGGGTGGCGTTATCAAACACCTCGTCCATCGTGATCTTGCCCTGTTTCTGAGCCACTAAGAGATTCTCCATCAAGTCTGTATACTGTAGCTTGGCTTCTATTCTCCGGTGAAGCTTTGCCCTTGTCATCTCCAGAAGTGCATGGCCTTCGTCGACGACTTTTTGCGGCACAGGTTTGATCAGAAGCCGAGTAATCTGTGGTGCTAGGCAATTGAAAGACCTGTTCCAGGAGATTACCCTCATGGTACTGAAAATTAACTTGACCCAGGGATGATATTCGGAGCGCGAAAGACAATCGAAGGATTCCGCGTATACTAGATGACCAATCACGTCGAATGCAAAATACTACACATCATGTTCAGACTTTGTGATCATTGTTTATATAGCATGACATACATCGTGGCATGCAGCCGCGTCGATTGGTTTGTCATAAACCTGGCGCAGTCGGTCTACCAGAAGATTGGCGTAGCCAGAAATGACGGATTCCTGCTGTCGTAGTGCTTTTTCCGAAAAGCCGTGAGACAATAGTCGTCTTAGCTTCGAGTGGTCATCCTTGGGAACGGAAAAGAGGCTTGGGCCGGCGTCGGCAGTAAAGATTAGAGATGGATCCTTGATGTATTCCGGGGTTCCATTGCGATGACCATATATGTCTTTGCATGCTTTCGGATCAAGAAAAATGAGTTCGTTTGGTGCGATTCGAATGGTCGGGCCGTAATTTAGATGCATCTGGTGTAAAGCATATTGGAGATCGCCGCGGAGACTATGATAGGAATGCCATAGAACGCCAGCTCTGGCCAACCAAGGGCCCGGGAACGCTCTTAAGGGGTGTATGTATAAGTTGTAGAAGGCTCGAAGAATGCAGTACCACTTCGACTCTTAGTCAGTGTCGCATAGCGTGATGGAGATCCAATGGCGAATTTGGATACTTACTACAAAGCTAGCAACAACAGCCAATATAGCCGCTGAAGTTGGAGCGAGTTGTAGCATCCCGTAAGAGAAGTTTTTTGATGCACTATTGTTACAGTTCTCATATCAGGCCACTGTGCGGGATGAGCTTGCATATATCGTCATCCCGTAGCCCAATACTAGTCGCAATGGGGGATGGAAATGAATTTGGCCAAGTATATAATGCTATCCAGGTTTTACCCCAGATATAACTCAACCGGGCAGCTACGCACCCTGATTCAAAAACACACAAATGCAACGCGAATCAGATGCTGCTTGTCACCCAGTATAGTCTAGCGCGGATCAGACCGTTCATTTTTCCTTTTTATTTGTAGCGTAAGAATTCTCCAATATCATGCTTTACGTAGTGAAATGTACCTCGCTCTAGTAGGGCTACCTTGTTATTCTTGCCTTGCATTGATAAGGGGAACTGTTCGAAACTCCAACGCTAAGCCTATTTTAGCGAAAAAGAGGCCTCTTTCGCCACCTAGTATTAGTTCCGGCCAGTGGTTCCTGACATGAGCTGCGTGGAGACAGAGACGCGCTAGTCGTATGCTGGTTCGTGTGAGTTTCACATGTGTCAAAGTTGAATGTTGTTTTGGATGGCGTGACGTCATGTTAAAGAAAAATGACGGCACCTTTCACCTGCAAGTGCATGAGCATAGGATGGCATCATTATGCTTGCGAGTTCTCTTATATGATCTTGGTTTCTCACTTTCGACTTTGACTATCATTCACCTAGTACAGACATGGCTGACACTAGAAACATGGCTGAAATCATGAGGCATTCTGAACGTCTCACAGATAAAGATGATGGGGTGGTGCGCTCCATTAGCGATGTACCTATCACCGAACAACGAAAACCGTTCATGGACTCGAAAGGCTCTAAGCTTCAGCATCCAGGTATGTGTTCGCACATGGAACAATCCGCAGCTGCATCTCTGATACAACCAGGCACGGCCCGTGCGAATCTCGCCCTATCGGTAGAATCCCCCCAAGGCACCAAGGGTTGGAAAGAGCAGCATTCCCACCAGACCGTTCTACAACAACATTGCGACTTCTTTGACCGCGATCACGATGGCATTCTTTGGCCACAGGATACGTTTGTCGGCTTCTACCGTCTCGGTTTTGGTGTCATCCTATCCATCGTCGCTGTTTTCGTCATCCACGCTAATTTCTCCTACCCGACGTGCTCTGGATGGTTACCTGATCCATTCTTTCGTAAGTGGTTCCATCTATAATCGCATAAGATCTATGCTAACTTCATGTACCACAATCTTAGGTTTATTCCTTGAGAATGTACACAAAGACAAGCATGGTAGTGACACTGGGACATACGATACTGAAGGACGCTTTTTGCCACAAAAGTTTGAAGACATATTTGCCAAATATGCCGATGGAAGGGATTATTTGACAATATGGGATGTCAGCAACGTGCTCAAAGGGCAACGGTGCATTGCGGATCCAATTGGTTGGGGTGGTGCATTCTTTGAATGTAGGTCAATATAAGTGTTATTGTTTGCAGAATGTGAAGCTAATAAACACAGGGATTGCTACGTACATAATGCTCTGGCCCGAGGACGGCAGAATGATGAAAGAGGATATCCGTCGCATATACGACGGGAGTATATTCTATACGCTTGCTGAGAGACGAGAGAAGAGTTCGTGAGGTTGATGTCGTGTGGTCTCCTCGGGGTTCTCTCACTCGTGGGTTATATTCGATACGAGTCGTCACGGTTGAATGTGGAACGGCTTCACGTAAACGTTCCAATTCTTGCGATGTTTTAGTAGAGTCTAGAATAACTAGAGTTAAATTTCTTGAATTTCGAGTTAACTTGGTCATGCCTCAGAATTGCAATTGCAAATGGTGATAATGTGGCGATTGAGAGAGCTATCCTTGGTTACATTCAATTCAGCAAATCGACTCCCCAGCGCTAGCTACGTGGACAAAGCTTACGGGAGGATGATATCACTAGCCAATTAGAGCTGCTGTAGACTGCACTATCTCGTTAAAGCCTGCTCTTTTCAGTTACTGCGATTACGCGACCTCACCTGAAACCATGCATAGCCCTGTCGTCTACCCCGCATGCGTGACATGCGTACCAATCGTATAACAAACTGCATCAAGTGTGCTTCTGTGTAAATGGGATAAATCTACTATATGAACCCGGTGGTCGCCATGAGTGACCTTATTGCCAAAATTTATATGGAAAAAGGTTGGTTTCTATGAGAGCGCAATACCACGCGACTTTGGTCCACATGTCTCTCCCTGTTCTATCTACTCGTCAGCCATCTTCTTGATTACTACGTCATGTCGATCAGCCGATTCAACGCATCTGTGATATCTGGTACGAACGAAAATACGCTAGCTCTCTTTAACTTCAATGTCGATCTGTCTTTGGTCAAGCAGGAGGCTCCAAGTGAGTTCAAAGACCTAGGTCGCTCCTTGACTCGTCAACGTCGGGAAATTGCGGAAGATGGTTCTGTCCATAGGACTGCCCGGCGTCTTGGTGCCGTCTTCGAGGATATCGCGCCACATACTCCTCACTTAGTACGAGCATATGGATCCAGAGTATCAGAAATATCTAGGGATATCTCGAACGAAGGGCTCTTATCTAATCGAGGCGTTTTTGCTGAGTGCGCCGGCATGGATGGAACATCTGTCTGGGCCGCAGCAACATCTGGTAAAACAGCTATTGCTGTTCACCTTCTGGCCTGTATGCTCGCCCGAGCCTGGTCTAGTTCCCAAGCTACTTCCATCTGGGTGGAGATCGTTGAGGCTCGGCGGCAAGAATTGCGAACACAGATCAACGATGGAATTTACAATGACTCTGCTCAAATTGGCCTGGCGTTATCTGCAGACCTGTCTCGAAACGATCTTGCTGAATTGGACGCATCTACTAGGGCCTGGCTCTAAGTCGCAGATGATGAGCAGATCAGCCGGCAAAAACAGCTTATGCTCATCATCAACAATGTGAACCTTCCAGTGAATCAAGGGGCAACATCCTTCGGAACATATGCACGTGCCATTGAGGCCTGGAAAACAGCGACAGTAACCATCGAGAAAGTTATTCGAGGGCAACCGCACAATGTCACGAAAGGGTCTGTTTTACTTGGCCTAGCTGCTTGGCACATTTATCCCAATATTCTGGTTTTGGGAGATGTTCCCACCCCCGTCAACTTCAATGATCCCGTCGTGGAAGAGTCTGGTCGACTCACCATTGGGCTGTCGAATCCAGATCCTGGCAAAGACGAGGGTGTTTACTGGTCTCTTTCGTTATCGCACCTTCGCTTCTACGGAGATCCGGTTAGGGTTACGAGTGTCACAACACGAGATGCTTCTAGGCTAAACATCGATGAGTTCCATCTTCTCGTTCTAGGCAGTATACTTGCTGATCGGGGGGGGCCTCTACACACCATATATTCTCAAAGCAGCTGAGTTTTTTGTCTGTCTGGATGAGATAACATCTCGTTCCAATGAAACCCCTGATTTTCAGCCCTGGAAATGGCACTGGATCCACTTGTTTGCCATAGCATCAAGGAAGCTCCTCACTTTAGAGGGCACTGAAAGAGACTTGGCAGTGAACACCATCGCACTTGGCCAAAGGCGTGGTAGAAGCTTGTTGCGGGAGAGCGCATCTAGTATACCTGCCCTATTTGGATTGTGTGATTCTTGGATTCTCCATCTCCTCAAGGTACAGGATCGGCTTGACTCCACAATAATCCAGAGCGAAGCAACAGAGGTTGAGATGATGCGATACATTGCGCGACAGCTGGATCTTCAACATGCAGAATGCATCATCAGAGCTAGAGGTGGACATAAACATTTCACAGCGATTCCGCACAAGGACACGAATCGCGAATACCACATCACTTGGATCGAGACCAAACCGTCTTCCTCGTGGGCTGTAATGTGTGAATGTCACGAGACGGGTCACCATTGTCACGTAGGAAGATGCCCCTGTATTCTTTATGGTCAAAATTGCTCTAATGCCTGTCATAAAGAAGGTATGGGCCTACAAAACAGTCCTTGTCCAGGCTGTCGAAGAGATGATATGAGAATGAACAAGATTTCGGAGGAATGCTACAAGTACAGAAACATGAATGATGACGAGGCTGTTCGATACAGAAAGGGCCCTCTATCCATCACTGTGGATCCCTTGCTTGCACCACCACTAAGCGATCTCGGGATCAAGTTCAAATGTGCCAAAGAAAAAACACATGCTGGAAACAATCTACCATTTGCGATTCATGATGCCAGGCAATGTCTTTGCAGTTGCTTTTACGAGGCTACAAGCGTTGGGCCTCCATCCTTTGTGCTAATTGCAGGATCGGAAACTGACGTAGGCTTGTTCCTGAGATTCGATATTGGTGTTCGTGCCAGAAAGAAGAGGTTGTATGAAGCACAGAAAAGGGCACAAACGGAAAGATTCCAGACCATTGATCAGGTGATCAGCTCTTTGAAGACAGGTCAGATATCTCCAAGGAATATAGTACGCTACCTTGCTACAATCCAGGAAGGAGACATAATTGGCACGCCTACATTTCGGAAGGGTCTTGAGATTCACCGCTTCACTGATCAGTCTCTTTTCGACTCTCTCCACGCCCTTTCGCTTGCAACCCAAACGTTTGCTGATCTACCAGGCGCAACGATCAATCTCAAAATCATCAGCACACCATTGCACCAGTCTCTGTGGCTTCCACCTCAAGGTGTACGATTTCTCAGCCGCGGGCAAAAGTTTGCATGCATAGCAGTGTTCGAATCAGGCTTGTACAACATTGATCCAATTGTGATGAAAGATGTGATTGCCATCTCGTCTCGCAACAGTATTTTTGCCTCCGCATTGCTTCATAACGACCCAGGTTCTCTTGACCACGTTAATGACGTGCGTCGAGTAGTTGGAAATGTAGGTAAAACAGGAATGGTCTTGATGGTCGCCCCGCAAGCACCACGAACGAAAGGAGTCAACTTGAACGAATTCCGTCTTGTTTGCCATAATCCGTTCAATGGCAAATCAGAAGACAGCTTTAGATCCACTTCGCTTCACTTGACTTTCACTGAATTCGAGCTCCCCGTCGACGTGGGAGAAAGAGGAGCCATTGATAAGGATCTTTGTTTCGTGGAGACGCTTATACAGGTTTATGATCGAGATCAGTGGATTGCTGACATCGATGTCCTACCTGTATCTCAGAATGACAATGATGCTGTACGCCGCAATACGGTAAAGTGTACGGGATTCTCCCCAACAATACCGTCGATACTCGTGTCTATCGATAATTGGGAAGAATTACTAGATGTTCCAAAAGATCTTGGCAAACTCAGGGTGGCAGTTGTCAGGGCACATGATAATTGGCTAGCAAGGCTTGCCGCTGCTTGCATCTGCCAACAGAAAGGTTTCCGTATCGTCATCAATCCTTCAAAGGATGTTTGTTGGCAATGCTGCTGCAAAAAGAAGTGGAACTGGACACAGGAAACTCTCCGCAAATCGAATATGGTGCTGCGTGATTCCATTGACATGGATGCAACTGTAGATGAACAGACTGACGAAGCAGACACTACTGTGGAAAGCTCGAGCAGCTCTGATAGTGGAAGTTCGTCTGAAGATGATGATCACGAACCCGAACCAAGTTCCAGCACCTCCTTCACAAATAGACCCGGAGATGGTACTCCAAAATCGGTATCCAGGCCCGTACCTTTCGGGCAGATTAAACAAGATCTGAATGAACTCTACGGCGATGACGACGGGTATGAATCTGACGAAACTGTCATCGGAGCCTCGGACTCCGACGAAGAACATGGTACACTAAACTCAAACATTCCACAAGTCTTTATTTGTTAGGCGGGTATTTGATTCGAGTAGTTTTCCACTCGTTTTCAAACGATGCATGTATTCAACTCTTAGATTTAAGGATCTCTATTGTGTCGAATAATGCCGTATATCCATAGAAATCAGTCAACGTGCGTTAATTGAAACCAGGAAACATCAATTGACTTACTCGGGCCCAACGGCTGCTGTAGCAGAATTTCAATGAAATTGCCCGTGCTCCGCACGGGCCTAGTTATCACCTCAACGATAATATCACCTCAA
>NW_006912377.1:0-21642 GCF_000523435.1 Bipolaris zeicola 26-R-13 | reverse complement strand
GCGTGCAGCGATCGCGGACAGGCCAAGCCAAGTTGAGGGGGGGGGGGGGGGGGTGTGGAAAGGGGAGAGAGAGAGTTGGGTAGATGGTATACTTGCAGGCTGTTGCTGGATGGATGGGTGGTGGCCCGGCGCAGAATGAAGCCAAGCCAGTGGGAGCGCTGTGCAGTGCCAATCCCTGACCCGCCAGCGCCACCCCCGTTTTTTTTCCCAACTGATGCTCAGCATGGCCATGGATGAGTTGGTATATCTATCGGGAGAGCAAGTATGCATCTGGATAGACATGTCCGTCCGTACATATAAACAAACAAACAAGACCCCGCCGCCGCGCCGGAGCTGCGGCAGCACACCCGCTCTGGGCGCGTTGGGTGCTTGCAAGCCATATCATCAACACTATACACAGTGGTCCTTGGATACATAGATACATGCGTACGTACGTACGTACATAATGTTGCAAAGCCACCCATGGCCGGCGCTTGGGACCGGGGGCCATGCTGGCCTTGATACGACGACTGTGCTCCGAGCTTCATGCAGGCACGGCTGCTACCGAACGGCGCTGTGAAGGCCATCACCGTTGTCCTTTGCTGTCTCTGAAACTTTTGCCTGCCCATTCATCGTCGCCCATACGCCCTCCGAGACGCGCAGGCGACGCAGACAAGATCGTCCTCTTCCCTCGCGTCCCTCGCGCCCCGCTTGTTCTCCCTAACTCTTGCTTGGGTATTAGAGACTACTTACTGTCTACTAAGTACTATCCCCAGATTTCCAATTCGGCAATCCCATCAGGGGCATCTTGCAGCCCAGCAGCGCACCACAAGCCCCCCCTCCCCCATTATCACCACCCTCTTTCTGTTCTGTTGCTGCCACCCCCCCCGTCCGCCTCATCCGCCTCCAGAAAACAGGTCCCTCTCGCCCAGAGCCCCCGCGACACCAGCCCGCTGCCCATTGCTCGTGATGCTCTGTCGCCGACTCCCCCCTCCCATATAGCCCGACACGTCTGGTGCCATGCCGAGCTGGAGACCACTCCCGCGTATCGCGTTCGCCATATGCATATACCCCTTCCAGCCCTCGTCGCCCGCCGACCTGCCCCTCGAAATTGGCGATGAGCTGTACATAATTGAACAGGGTGGGCAAGATGGCGCCTGGTACCGCGGCTACTTGGTTGCGCCGCCCTCATTGCTGGCTGGCCTGACGAGCGTCAAGGGCCAGACGCTCGAAGCGCGCGTCTTCTCGGGCATCTTCCCACGCGTCTGTGTCGAGGTGCGCGAGGTTCTGGGCGACAGTAAAGACACGCCCTCCCAAGACACTGCAACCGATGCCCGCCGTGCCAGCACCTATCCACAGCACACCAACGGCGTCGTCACACCCACCGAGAGCACTCGCACCACCTCTCCGTTTGCAAAAGCCTCGACCGCTCATGCCCGCCAAAGCTCAAAGAGCGATGCCGTCTCCTCGCTGCCATATCCCACCACCGGCCGCCCACCCTCCAGCCGCAGATCAAACAGAAAGCGCGCAGGCAGCACCCACTCGCAATGGACTGCCCGCGAAGAGCATCTGCAGCAATTGGCCCTTCCCCTGTCGCCCATATCAGACCCAACCGCCCCACGACCCCCCGCGCCCGTACCCATGCTCAAGATTGGCGACGAGACACCCACATCCGCCCAGGAGCCCTTGGTAGACGAAATCGCCTCGTGCCTGCGAGAATGGCATTCGACAAAGGTGCACGAGCTCCTGCTTGCACGCAAATATGGCTCGCTGGACAAAATGTCCACGCTCGTCAACACCCTGGACACGGCACGCCGCCAACTGTTGCACAAGGTGCTCACCGCAAAGGAACTGGAAAAGGTGCGGGAAGAAACCGTCTGGGATCTAGTTGCCGGCAACAAGATGCTGTGTGGGGATGTCATTGTGCGCAGCCCTTCGCAGCGCGGGCGCATCTTGACAGGCGACGACTCGGCCATTGAGATTACCAAGTTGCAGTCAATGATGAGCCTTCTCGACAGCCGGCCCACTCCACAGCTCGATGAGCACAATCTGCACCACTTGTTCGTCAGTCTCAAGCATGTGGCGGGCGACGTTGTGCCTGGAGCGGCTCAAATATGCATGCACCTGTGTCTCAAGACACCTGGTACTGCACCACAACCCCTCTCAGAGGCCTACTCTTTCGACCTGACTAACAAAGACGGGACAGCCGTGTCTTTGGCTGGCGACAAGCTGCGCGCACTGCTCGTAGATCTCAGCCTGACGGACATTGGCGAAGGCGCGGGGTCTGGCTCCACGCTATATCTCGTCTTTCGACTCACCACCAATGAGCCTCTGCGCTCGTCCTCAGCCGGCGAGAAGGGCGGCTCAAGTAGGGAAACGACTCCGAGCAAGACATCCGGGGTGCAGCCTTCCCAACAAGGAAGCATCAAGGGCGGCAGGCGCAGCGTCATGTTTGGCGGATCAAAGAGGAAGGAGTCAGTCAACTCACGACAAACTGACTCGTCTGAAGAGCGCCGACATCAAAGCTTCGACCAGAGCCGCTCCCAGACAGCCGAGCCACGTCCGGGGTCGGCTGCAACTGCAACCACACGAGCAAGGGCTCTGTCTCGAGATCAGAAGACGCTAAAAAGAACAGTCGCAGTTGGCGTCGTCCCCGTAAACCAAGTCTTGCAGTCACGCTCCGAAGCAGACCGCACTGTTGCCATGTTTTGTACCGCAGCATCTGGTGAAGATGTTTCCGAAGATGGGGGTGACTGGGACAGTATACTCCCTGAGATATACCCTAGTGCCAGTGGGCAGTATACGCGGGATCCCCATATTAGCCGCATCACCATACACCTCAAGGCCTTTGTCGAGACCGATGCTGAGCGGCTCATTCAAAAGGTCCCGACAGTGCTTCACAACATCAAGCAGTGTCGGAAGATTGGCTTCTCAGGTGCTCCAACTAAACCCCGTAGTGACATCTACCTGACACTGGTCGAGCCTTTCCTTCCAAAAAACGCCTTTTTGGCTCACCCAAAGACTGGCTCTGTTCCATTGGGACAAACTTCTCCTATGAGCAACTTGCAGCTCACTATCGAGGTTCGGAAGAGCTCTGGAGAACGCATTGAAGGCTGCATCTATCCGTCCACCAACAGTGCAGGCCACACAGCATGGCGCACAACAGCAGCTCAACGAGGCGAAGGCTGGAACTCGACCATCCGGCTTGCCATTGATCCTCAAGACGTGCCTGGTTCACACCTAGTCATGAGCGTTGCTGACGCGCCTGGATTCCCATTTGCCCTATGCTGGATGCCACTCTGGAACCAGGACGCCTTTGCCCGCGATGGCGACCACGCCTTGACCTTGTACAAATACGATGAATACACCTCGGGTATGATTGCTGGCAAAGGCGCCTACCTTGGACTACCATGGAGCGCTAAGAAGAAGGATGAGCATGTCATGGGTCCAATGGCTGCCGTTCACGTCAAAACCTTTCTCTGCAGCACAAAATACTCTCAAGACCCGACAATATTAGGTCTCATCAAGTGGCAAGAACAACCACCAGGTGAACTCGTAGGGTTACTACGCCGATTCAATTTCGTCCCAGAGATTGAAATCGTCAAGCTTTTAAGTGAGGTCTTCGATGCCCTCTTTGCTATCCAGAGCCATTATGCTGGCAGTGATGAGTACGAGGATTTAGTTTTCAACGCCGTTGTGATTGTCCTGGGAATCGTTCATGACCGACGCTTCAACCTCGAGCCCCTTGTGGATCAGTACGCTCGGACTAAGGTGTTCCACTCGCTCGTCACTTCATGTCTGATGCAAAGTCTCGGTCGACTTCTAGCCAAACCTACCGACCCAGAGAGTTCCCGGAGGCTACGTGCGACTTTCAAGGTTGGCAAACTAATCATGAAGTTCCTGGTCAACGCTCGAGAGAGGCAAAAGGCAAAGGAGGAGAGCATCGGCATCAAGGACAGAGCCCAGTTCAGCAAGGAAATGAAGGTGCTCTTTACATCTCTCGAATCCCTGATGAAGAACCAATCACCTGTTCTCATCGGCACCAAGACCATTTTAGTCCAAAACCTTCATGCTTGGATCACGGAGCTAGAAGGATGCATGCCTGCTACAGAAGTCTTCAAGCTGACTGCTGGGTTCATCGAATCCTCTTCCGATGTACAGGGCAAGCTTATCCTCTACAAGCTCGTTCTGATTCATCATCTGTCGGATCTTCAAATCTTCCGCCCGCCTGAAGTACGCCGCATGCTCTTAGCAAGCACGGTGCAGTGGCTAGCGCCATACTGGGGTAGAGTAGAGACCGTCACCGACCAGTGGAAGGACCAAGTACGCCTCTGCTGCTCAGTGGTAGCATCGCAGGTGGATGAACTTGGAAAGGAAGCTCCCGAGTACATGCCAAAACTGGTCGAATCATACCGTGCCATACAAGCCACTCCTCGGCCACCTAAGAAGACGCTCTCTCTATTGTTTCCTACAAGCTACCCTTTCCAGACACGGCCCACGACTGCTGAGGCTTCGTTTGACGAGGCTATGGCTGAGATTTCGGCTGTCCTTGCAGCAATGTCGAGTCTACCCTCACTCCTACACCCAGAGTGGCCCAAGGAGGAGACAGCTGAATTTTTGTTTTCGGTGTTGCAGGTGTACATTTCCATTCTCGATTGCGAGGCGTTTCCCAGCTCCTGGCTGAGTGTGCACATCTACCACCACAAGGCCACCATGCGTGCATTAGAGAAACTCTTCAACATCCTATCCGACTCTTTTCTTCCTCTTCCTGATGAGGCTGACCGCTTCAGCACGGAACTGTGGCGCGCATTCTTCGATGCGTTGCTAAAGCTTGTGGGCAGTGATGCGCTTGCGTTGGAAACATTCCCAGAGCAGAAGCGTCGGGCTGTGTGGAAGATCGCTGGCGATGTTCGTGAACACGGCGCGGATTTGCTGCAACGTAGTTGGGAGACCATTGGCTGGGAGGCGACCGCCGAAGACAAGGCCCAGTACGGACTTGACAAGATGGGTGGCTTCCAAGTGCAATATGTGCCCGGGCTGGTCGCACCCATTGTGGAGCTTTGTCTCAGTGTTCATGAAGGTCTGCGCAGTGTAGCTATTGAAGTGCTGCAAACGATGATCATCAGCGAATGGACGTTGAGTGAAGACCTGGCTCTTATACAGGCCGAGATGATTGATTGCTTGGACAACCTGTTCAAGACAAAACACCTAACTGAAGCCGTCTCGCAGAAACACTTCATTCAGGAGCTGATTGAGCTTTTTGAGCCTCTTGCCCACAACCCTGAAGAAGAGTTGCTTGGGGCCTTGAAGAACCTCATCTCCACTGTTGATGAGCTGCTTGACCTGCTCGTTGCTGTGCACAGCACCGAGGCCACTGGAGAGATTTTCCACATCATGGACACACTGCACTTAATGGAGTTCTTGAAGGACATGCAGAAGGAAGACATGTACATCCGCTACGTACATCAGCTTGTTGAACTTCAGGCCGACGCTCAGAACTACACCGAGGCAGGACTTGCGCTCCGATTGCATGCTGAGTTGTATGACTGGGATCCAAACTTGACTGTAGACCCACTTACAGACCCGAGCATGCCACCTCAGTCTGCATTTGAGCGAAAGGAACAACTCTACTTCCAGATGATCGACCACTATGAGACCGGACAGTCATGGGACAACGCGTTGGCTGCTTACAGGGAGCTTGCGACACAATACGAACACAACATCTTCGATTTTGCGAAGCTTGCACGAACTCAGCATGCCATGGCTAAGATCCACGAAAGTATCGCCAGGGGCGAGCGCCCCAACCCCCGCTACTTCAGGGTGGTGTATAGGGGTCTAGGATTTCCTCCTGGATTGCGGGACAAGCAGTTCATCTTTGAAGGATCATCCAATGATCGATTGGCCTCGTTCACAGATAGAATGCAACAACAGCATCCTTCAGCACAGGTCATCAATCCCGGTGCAGAAGTAGACGTCGAAGGCCAGTACCTGCAAATCTACCCGGTCAGCCCACAGAAGGATCTGACACATCCAATCTACCAACGAGCAAAGGTGTCTCAATCCGTCAAGGACTACTACCTGCTATCTCGACCATCTCACTTCACGTCAGCATCTCGTCGTTCGCCATCAGCCTTCAACCCGAGAGAGGCAACTGCAGAGAAGAGCCTCTACACCACAGCCGAGAGCTTTCCAACAATCCTACGAAGAAGTGAAATCGTTGCTGTAGGCACTGTGACACTTACGCCACTGCAAATGGGCATTGAGCGCACATCACGCAAGACAGTAGAGCTCCTTGCTATTGAAAAGCGCATTGCAGATGGCGACGACACTGCTTTCAACATGCTCACTCAAGAACTCATGTATGCTGTCGATACGAATTCACGAGACTGCGTGGCCAATTATCACGACCTGCTCCCGCCACTGGATCATGCAGAAGACGATGATGAGATGTCCCAACCTAATCCTTTGGAGAATGCTATGAGAGTTGCCTTGATTGATTATGCTCTCGTTATTCGCCGCTGCTTGTCGCTATATGTGAGGCCTGCTCAGCAAGCCACCAAAGCAGACCTTTCACAACGTATGTATCCCAGGAAACACAATGTTGTTGACACAATCTAACCATAGCAGGATTTGAGGCGGCCTATTCCCGAGAACTATCCGCTCTATTGCCTACAAACATTGCTCCGGCGACACGGTCCCCTACTGGCTCATGGCTGGCGGCAGCTACGTCGCGTTCACGAGTAGCAAGTCCGGCACCTGACGAAAAGACAGCCAATGGAGACAAGGTAGCACCACCAGTACAAAATGGTCGGTCTTCCCGACAAGACAAAAAAAGACACAGTCTAGCCTTTTTGACCAAAGATTTCCTCTTGGGGGAATCGGAGAAAGACAAGGAAAAAGAGAAGGAAAAGGAAAAGGACAAGGACAAGGATCTCAAGGTGGAAAAACCGACAATTGACGACGACGCTTCAACCACAGTCTCGTCGGGTAGCCGCAACAAGGAACCATCGAGCCGCCATCGACTGAGCTTGAACTTCCTCAATTCTACACCAAGCTCGCCACAGCCAGAGGCGTTGCCAAGCTTCCCAAGTAATGGCCGATCGAACATGAGTGACAGCAGCCTCCCGCGCCAGTCGAGCGCGCCACGACCAGACACGGTCAAGAGCCAGAAGAGCGATAAATCACTAGCGTCGCGATCAGGCAGTGTGAAGAAGAGACTCAGCTTCATGAACATTTCGAAGAAGAGTAGCAAGACTAGCGTGCGGGGGCGTGTTGATGATACCCTGATGGAGGAGTAATCTTTTTTTCTTTGTTTTACAAGATTTACTTTGTTTGCTTTCGCGGCAGCTTACGAGTTGCTTAATGCTTGTATACATTACAATAGTAGGGTTATAAAGGGGAGGGAATATGGGTGTGGACCAGAGGGGCGTGCTTTGTGTGCACATCTGGCCCTAGGTTTTTTTTTTGCGGTGGTACGCAAATCCTGTACAACACATTGGCGATGTTTTTGTTTATACCCTTCCTATGTCAGCTTCGATACATAGCGCACGATACATATGAAAATACTGCAATTGCAATGGTTATAATGGAACTCAATGTGGCTGTGTGCAAGGCGTGAGCCATGAATGGTGGAGTTGGTGGGGCTGGTGGCGGTGCGCAGCTATCGATAGCGTACAGCCAGGATCCCTGCCAGGTCAAAAAAGTTCGAGAGGCCCAAAAATTGAGCACTTGTCGCGCGCAACAGTCTACACCCACGCGGAAGTTGGTCGCAATGTCGCTCGACGAGAGACTGTCCAAGATCCGGGACAACCCGAAGCTTCAAGGCCAGCAGCAGGTAAGATTTACTTTCGTCTCGTCTTTTTCGCCTTTGCTGCGAGGGCCGCCGCTGACCTTTGCAGACCCATGTCTTGCTCTCGGCCATCGAAGATACGCTCCGCCAGCAAAACTCTGAATTCACGCCGACAGCCTACTTCGCAGCCTTGCTATCGCTACTGGCCCGTCAAATAACGGCCCAGGGAATTGCTAACAAGGACACGGCCACAGCAACCATCTACCTGCTGGATCTTGTCACACCCCATGTACCCGCCCCGCTGCTGCGATCCAAGTTCACCGATATCCTCACTAGCCTCGCGCCCGCCCTTACCGCACAAGACGCCGATGCGCCACTGATCAGGTCCTCGATAGGATGCCTCGAGTCGCTTTTGCTCGTGCAGGATGCGCGTGCTTGGGAGCTGCCACAGACAACCATCAGCCCGCGTAGGGCTGTCGCGGGACTACTGCAGATATCAGTCGACCACAGACCCAAAGTGAGGAAGAGGGCACAGGAAGCACTCAAAAAGGTGCTTGCGAACCCGCCGCCAAGCCCTGCGCTAGACCATCCCGCAGCAGACATGTGCGCTGAGACGGCGCAAAAAATGCTCAAGGACATAGCGGCGGAGGCGGCAGCCAAGGCGCGCAAGCACAAGGGAAAGAGGGATGCAGAAAACAAGGACCCCGACCTGATTCATGCTCTGCAGCTCATCAAGACGATTGCTATGTCGTCTGGCGGCTGGCCAAGCACCAAGATCGATGTATTGTGCGAGCTGCTGCTCAACATCTCCAAGTCGAGCAACGAGTTCTTGACTATGGCTGCTTTTGACATTTTCGAGGTCATCTTTGCAGGCATGGCCAACGAGCTTGCGTCTGCTAAGCTTCCCAGACTGCTCGAAGTCATCTCCGAGCTGCAGCCCTCCAAAAACGACTCACAGCTGCTTCCGCCCTGGATAGCAGTCGTATCACGCGGATATGAAGTCTCTGCTCAGATTGAGCCCGAAGAGACCTTTATGAAATTGCCCGAGTTGTTCACCACCATTGCCGAGTTCCTTACATCCTCGTCGCACAACATCCGCATCTCTGCCTCTGAGTGTTTAATCTCGTTCATCGTAAACCTCATCCCCGACAGCGTCATCCTCGAGCCCTCTGTATTCGACGAGAAGACACTGGAAAAAGTTGCTAAGGTTGCCCAGGATCTCTTGAGCGTCAAGTATCAAGCTGCCTGGATGGAAGTGTTTAACGTCTTCGCCGCGATGTTCGAGACTCTCAGATGGCGCTCAGATCCTATCCTCAAACCTGTGCTACGTGTTGTCGGTGACCTTAGAGGTAATGACAGCTTTGCGGGTAAAAAAGAAGCAGACGCAGTTATTTCAAAGGCAATCACTGCAATGGGGCCTAATGTTGTCCTTGAGATACTCCCCTTGAACTTGCCACGGCCACCACCAGGACAGACTGGACGAGTCTGGATGCTTCCGCTCCTTCGCGATTCTGTGCACAACGCCAAGCTGTTCCACTTCAGAAAAGAGATGGTTCCGTTGAGCGAAGAGCTCTACCAAAAGGTCATAGATCATGGCGAGAAGGATAAGACAATGGAGATCAAGGTTTTCGAAACAGTAGTACAACAAATCTGGTCAATCTTGCCCGGCTATTGCGACTTGCCATTGGATCTGGTCGAGGCTTTCGATCAGACCTTTTGTGAGATGCTGGCAAATCTTCTTTATGGTCAAGCTGATCTACGAACGGACATCTGCAGAGCTCTACAGAATATGGTAGACAGCAACAAGGCCATTGTGGAACTGGAGTCCGAAGACGACCTGCTTGCGCAGGCCCGTATCTCTAAAGCTGATGCACAGAAGAATCTGGACCATCTCGCCAACTTTGCAAGCAACATGCTTGCAGTCCTATTTAACGTATACAGCCAGACTCTGCCGCAGTACCGCGGCACTATCCTTAGGACTATCAACGCGTATCTGAGCATTGTGCCTGAGAGAGAGCTCATGGAAACTTTTGAGCGAGTTGCGACCAATCTTGAGGCCTCACTACCTGAACCTGGCTCGCAGACTCAAGCAGCCAAACAAAAGCAGGAAATAGGCCCCAATAAGATGCCACCCATGAGCCACACCCTCATGGATCTAATCATCACAATCGCCTTGTACCTCCCACGTGATAGCTATCGCTCGCTTTTCCGTATGGCCGAGATTATGATCAATCGGGAGAATGAGCCGCAACTGCAGAAGAAGGCATACAAGCTTATTCCTCGGCTTGCAGAATCTGAGATGGGTCGAGCAGCTTTGAGAGAGCGCAATGCAGAGCTACAGCAGCTGCTTCTCGGAAGTGCAGAAAAGGCATCAGCTCCCGCACGAAGAGACCGACTCAATGCGCTATTCCAGGTTCTTGAGTCTTTGCCCGAGAGCGATCTTCACTTCATCCCTTCTATCCTCTCTGAGGTCGTCATTTCGGCTAAGGAGACCAACGAGAAAGCTCGAGAGGCTGCCTACAACCTGCTTGTCGCAATGGGCGAGAAGATGGCTCAGGGCGGTCAGGTTGTGCAATCCAAGGTACCCAATATGCCTGCCGATGCCCCCACAGTAGAGGCATCGCTCGAGGAGTACTTCACAATGGTGTCAGCTGGTCTGGCCGCTACGACCCCACACATGATTTCTGCATCCATCACAGCCGTCACCCGTATACTTTACCAATTCCATGACCAGGTATCCAAGGAAACAATCACAAATCTCTGCGATCTCATGGACATATTCCTCCAGAACCCCAATCGCGAAATTGTCCGCAGTGTACTTGGCTTTGTCAAAGTCGAGGTTATATCATTGCCCGAGTCGCTCGTCCGCCCGCGCCTCAACACCCTTCTCAAAAATCTGATGGTTTGGAGCCACGAGCACAAGGCTCACTTCAAGGCCAAGGTCAAGCATATCGTGGAGCGCATGGTTCGCAAGTTCGGTGTCGAGGAAGTTGAGCGCGCCACTCCTATGGAGGATCGCAAGCTAATTACCAACATCCGTAAGACACGCGAGCAGCGCAAGAAAAAGAAACAGCAGGCCGCGGAGGATGGCGAAGAGCCAACTGAGAAGCGAAAGGGCAAGTTTGAGAGCGAGTACGACCAAGCTGTATACGGCAGCGAGAGCGACGAAAGCGAGGGTGATTCCGAGGACGAATTTGTCAAGAGCCAAAGCAAACAACAGCGCGGCGGCGCAAAGGGCGGCAACACCTACATCATCGAAGATGAGGACGAGCCTCTCGATCTGCTGTCCAAGCGCGCTCTCGGAAACATATCCTCAACAAAGCCTCTGCGTCAACGCAAGCAGCCAACGAAGATCAAGGCGCGCACGAACGAAGACGGCAAACTCATCCTTGGCGAATCAGACGACGAGACAGAGGTCAAGGGCAAAAAATCAAAGAAGCAAGCTGCCGATGACGAGGATGCTCTCATGGATATCGATGACCAAAACACATCGTTGGAAGCGGGTATCAACGCCTATGTTGACGCCATCCGAGGACGCGATGCCGCTCAAACCGGCCAGAAGGGACGCCTCAAGTTCAGCAACAAGCGCACTCATGAAGATGACGAAATGGACATGGACGACGATGGCGCCGAGGCAGACTGGCAAGAAATTCGCAAAGCAAAGTCTGGCTCAGGCATGGGTAGAGGCGGTGCGAAGGGTGGAGGTGCTGGGCAAAAGAATCAGAGGCGAGCATTGGGCCAGGAGAGATCGAGGGGAGGCAATGTCAGCGGTGGAGAGGGTAGAGGGGGAGCAAAGGGCAGGATTGAAAAGACGAAGTCTCCGCGGGGTAGAGGTGGAGGTGGGTTCAGAGGAAAGACACCGAGTGGGAAATGGAGCGGGCCAAAGTGAACAGTTGAACAGAGCTAACAAAACAAAATGGATTTGGGCTACGAAGGAGTTTTTTCTTGGGTCAATTAATCTCGTTGTTCGTCTTGATCATGTATGAAATTCGATACCATCTATTGCATTTGCCATCAAGCGACCGAGTGTCCCTTTTGATATCACGTTGTTTCATTAAGACTTATTGTCCAAGTGTTTTTTTGGGAGGGTAGAGGAAATCATATTCACTGACGGCAAGAAGCTCAGCATATACTCCAGTGTCTGCAGAAGCTTCCAAAAAAAGGGGATGTCACACAACGCAAAGTATGATTCCGAAGGGGGGGGGGAGGCAAATTGGTGTAACGAGCAAAGTGGTGAAACATAAGTCTTGTATTCAATCAAAGAACAAGTGTAAATCATCAAGCCCAATCTCGAGAAAGATTCTTTCTTCCATTGTGTTTTTTTTGGATCTCATGAAAAAGATTCCTAAGCCACATTGACATTTTGACCCGACCAGCTATGGCATCACCACCCAAGACCTCCCCCTATCATCCTCATCACCCCCCCCCCCTCTCCCTTCCTGGAAACCCGCCCGTCTAGACGACTACCTCTCCCTCTCCCACGCCCCAAACGCGCACGCCACATCCTCCATCGTCGAGCCCGCTTTCGATAAAAGTCTCGTCAGAACCCAACGGCAGCGTCCCCGGCTTCTTGCACCTCCCACTCTCCACCTCGCCCACACCCGCCACCACCACCGGCGTCATCTTCCTCTCTGGCGCAGGCGGCGGCGTCGTCGTCGTCGTCGTCGTCGTCGGGCCCTCATTCCATGTACCTGTCTCTATCCGAGAAACTAGCCTCCCTCCCACATCCCATGGCCGCGCTCCCGCCTCGACTACCGCTTCCCAGCACGCACACCGCACTGCGTCCGCGACGTCCTCGCCGCGATGCGCAAACTCCAAGATACATACCGTATATATCCTCTTTCGTGCTGGTCGGCTGGTCCTTCGGCAGCGCACCCGTGTTCACAGTCGCAAGTCGCGATGCGCGCGTCGTGGGCTGCGTGGGAATCGCGCCGCAGACTGCCGAGGCAGATGGTGTAGCATTGCTCGCTCCACGCCCTTTGTTGTTGCTACATGGCACGGGAGATTGCACGCTGAGTCATGGGTGCTCGGAGAGCTTGTATGAGATGTATGGCACGGGGGGGGGAAAGGGAGTTGAGGCTTTTTGAGGGAGATGATCATGCGTTGACGGGGTGCGCACGCGAGGCGGAGCGGGTTGTGGCGGGGTTTGCGCTCGAGTGTGCGGGGGTGGGGGTGAGGGGGAATGAGAGGGGGATGGGTGAGGCCATGGTGGGTGAGGAGGAGAGGGTGGAGTTGATGTGGAAAGGGGGGGATTTGAGGGAGGGAAGAAAGCGTGGAGTAGACGTGGGGGGTGTTTTTTTTCCTTGGACAGATACGGGACGATGGTTTGATATTTACTTTTGAGCCACTTTTTTTGGTTGTGTCTGTTTCTTTTGTTGTTTCTCCGATGGCAAGTGCGTCGTGTTTGCCTTTTCTTTTTCTCTCACTGACATTGTCTGGTCGGGTTCATTGATCAAAGCTTCGCTTTACTAGACACCCGGGCTTGCATATTCGATAGCGGTATCAAGCAGAAATCCAGATCCATTTATGCAGGAAATGATCTTCGGTAATTTAGACGAATGAGTCGATCTCATAATAAGATTCTTTAATTGGATTTTTGAGACTTGGAATACGAAGCCAAGGCGAGAAACTACATACTACAGCATTTTGATTTGAGCCTAATCTAGAGGTTTGCAAAAACGATTACGAATGGCGTGACTGGATACCTCTCATTGGGCCAACTTTGCGAGAAAACGAGAGGATTAGGTTTCAGACACGCAGCTGATATCAATCTCGGCAATCTCGTGCCTGATCAGCATTGACTACCACGGTTAACGAAACACGCAACGGTATGCGAGCCAATCGATCCCCTGCTACCCTCTATTCGCCGTGTTGATCGCAACTCGAGCCGCGATGGTGGCAACTATGTGTATGACGCATCTGGTGCAATTGCTCAAAACATGATCTGCAACGGTTTCCGCATCCGCTCAGGTGTAATCTTGGTTTCTTGCTTATACAAGCTATACGGAGGCGGTGTAACTTCAGCTATCGAACTAGAGAATCTCGCTTTTCCAACATCACAGGGGGGAGCCTATTACTTCTGGCTAAGCTGCTCAATAGCCTTTGCTTATTTCGTACGCACATGTTGGATCCTAACTTGACGGATATGTTGGCCTGTGTACGCAGAAATAAAGGTGTAGAATTCAGATAGATATACTTGGATTGGTGCGCGCGTCTGAAGAAAGCGATTTGGGATTAATCGTTTACCTGTGAGAGGACATGTCGCCTGATGACTGCGCCAAGATGCACTTCAACCTTGCAAACTGCGTCTTGTACCCTATCCTGGAGGCAATGGCCACACTCAAGCTATTCCCGTATCTTTTTTCAAGACAGCAGCAGCAATGACAACAACGTCTATGCTCTTATGAGGCATGTCGTCTTCTTCACGCTGCTCAACAATAGCATATTGGTTTTCTACAACCCCGTTTTGTATCCTTTCTTTCTAGTCTGCCGCAGGCGAAAGGTTTCATTCCAATCATCGGCCATAGTTGGATGTGGATGCGTCAAGCCCCCTGGGAATCGTTTCTCGGTACCATGAAGGATATACCCAACGATGGCCTTGTCGTATTCCGAGGCATCTTCCATACAACAACGCTGATGCCAACGTCGACGGAAGCGCTGGCAGACGTTTTTGTACACAAAAGCTACAGTTTTGGGAAGCCACCATTTAGGAAAACAATTATGAAGAAGATCATCGGGAAGAGCCTAGTTACGCCTGACGGCGAAGAGCATAGACAAATGCGTAAAAGCATTACATCAGCCTTCCATTTCCGGAACATCAGAGATCTGTATCCCATGTTTTGGGCAAAATCGACTGAGTTCCGTCATATAATAAGGATCTGGGTGAGCGGCCGGATCGAATACTAGAGATGGGGCACTATTCTACCCAAGGTACCATGGACATGATAGGCCTAGGGGGCCTGGGTCGCGGCATTGATTCTTTACAGCATAGCGATGATGAGTTGGTCAATATCTACGAGCAGATTTTCGAACCGACGAGAGAAAAGTGCTCTACTTCCTTTCCCATATTTTCTTGTCGCCCTGGATGGTTGAACAGCTGCCATGGGGGCTTAACAATAGGTTAAAGTTCGGGATGATCCGCTTGCGAAAGATATGTGGCGATTTTGTGGCTAAAAAAAAGGCCAAAATGAAGCTCTAGAGCGCAGGCAGCCAGGGAAGCCGAGATATTCTGTCGTGTATAACCAGAAGTAATGAATTCCCGGACGAGAATCGTGGATCACCTTCTTACGACCTTAGTGGCTGGGTAAGTCATGCCATGAGCCTTTTCTTTCGGGCAACAGCTTACAGCCATAGTCACAAAACCACTTCATCCACCTTGACATGAGCGTCGTATCTCCTATCCCAACATACAGGCATTCAAAGCCATCTGCGGTTAGAAATCTATGAATACATACCAGATCCAGAGGTGCTCTTAAGCTCAGCCTTTGATGTCGCCGGCCTCTTGGAAAGCATGCTCTACCTCAATTGCGTGTGTAACGAAGTGCTTCGACTCTTCCCCACGATTCCTATAATCATGCGCGTCGCTATCCGCGACACAACGGTTGAAGGGCATCATATCCCGGTTGGAACCACAATTTATATTGTTCCGTAGGCGATAAATCGCCACTCCACAATGTGGGGCACAGATGCCAGGAATTTGTGCCTGAATGTTGGATCCACAAGGAAACTGGACGCCCGACCATGAGGGGTGGAGCAGAGAGCAACTATAGTTTTCTGACATTTTCGCACGGACCCAAGAAGTTGTATTGGTGAGAGGTTTGCGAGAGCTGGGCTGCGGGCACTCGTGGCGGTGTTGGTGGGTAGCTTTGCGATGGAGTTGGCGGGCCCGCTGGAAAAAAGTTGTTGCAGGTGGGACGATTACGAGTAAGCCGGTAAATGGGATGAGGCTGAAGCTTCAGCCAGTGGAATGGGGCTCTGGATAGACCGAATGGCGTTAGCGACTGTTGTCTGATATGCAATACTTGGCGCTCCACTCTTGTCCGTTGCCACTGTGGTTCTTTCGATATACATCTCTTGGTGTACTATCGAGTACATAAGCGAGCGCTTGTTTCTCCATGTACGGTATACGGTGACCCGGTGAAGGAAGGTGGAAGAGGGGATCAACGGAAAAGTGGGTATGTGGCTGTGCTAGGTCGAAGTCTGGGACGTTGTCTTGTGGTAATGCAGCAAAGCCAAGGCGCGAAGGATTACTCACCAACGGCTCCACTGATCGATGTTACAGTATCCGACTCTTTGCATGTATTTCGCAATATCTTGGGCGCAAAAAGTTCGAGAACACAGTGCCAGCGGATCGGCTGGTATCTCTCTGCTCGAGTCAGATGTCTTGAGTCACGTCTGACCAAGCAAGCGCCACCAATTGGGCTTCCGATGTATGTGTCAACTCGCTCAAACCCAGATTAATATGGCACACGTACCAAGCACACAACTATGTACATAGTTTCCTTGATGCGTCGAGCACATGATAGCTCGGTGCGCACCGGAAGGCCGTGTCCCTGAGAGTCTGTCCATGTGAGCCTGAAGCCCGCGCGGAGATGAGCAGGTGTCCTTTATGGGAATGATGTGCGAGGAAGATGCATGTATCTATGCATGTATGGACGTACGTGCACTGGGGCATCAGAAGTGTATGTACCTTGGCCACTAGCACAGTGGGTGAAGAAGCAGAAGGGCCAGCCACGAGGCGCATGGTGTCGCTTAATAAACCATCTACGTATGGCAGAGCGACCAGCTGTGGAGAGGTATCCACAAAAAGCAAGAAACCGATATGTACGCAATCGCGATGGGATCGCGTCGGGGTGTGTGGAGACATGCGATGCGTGCTTGGGGTCGAATAGACCTCTTGCCACTCTTGCATAGCATCAGCTCATATATGTACGGATGCTGGCGGGGGCATCAGCACCAAGGGGGTTAGATAGGCGAAAAGGATGAAGCTGATTGGTGGTATCGGATGCCCGTGTCCAAGTACATGCTCTCTCAATGTGAGCACTACTAGAACCTTCGTCTTTCTCCGAAGCGATTCGAAGCATGTGGCGCCATATACTATCAGTAAGCCGGATTGAATTGCTACTTATGTATGTATGTACATACGTTCGATGGCTCGGCGGAACACGCGAGACGATCAGGCAAGCAAAGCTGATCGATCATCTTTGCTCGTTGGCGCATAAACGCGGTATATTTTGCCATTGGTCCGCGCCAACATGGGAGCCAATCATCGCGACTCAACATCGCCTATTAACTTTGACTTCCGAGGCTATTCTGTGATTTACGAATCCGAAAAGCTCAGCTGTGTTGAAGTGAAGGATCAATATTCTCATCAACATAGGTACACCTATCGTACAGTAGCATAGCTACCGCTATACTGTGCACTGTCCATGTGGCCCTAGCATCTGTACATAAAAGGACATACAATCGGCCGATTCATCTACTTGGGAAAGCTTGAGCACGATGACCGTCGATTCGTACGTTGGTGTTTGAACCGGAGATGGTGTTTTTTCTTCTGGAATAAGAAGATGGTATCCTCCTCTCCACATGAAGCTAATGTCGTAGCGGACCTTACCACCGCCACTGGGTCCAATGTGAGCAAAGGATATTGGCAGTCCAAGTCAGATGAGCAAGTGCAGCTCTCACCCTGGACCCCAGGGACATGGAATACTCTCTTTCTCACATCGATTTACTTGTATGGTGTTGGAAATCCGAGTGTTCTCAATGGGGTTGAACTAGTCCATCCCTGGAGCACACACAGTGCTGCCGCTAACGGTCGAGTCATTGAGCCTGGTAACGCATATTGTGCAACAGGGTATCAGGGTCGGAGACACAAGTCAAAACCCATGCAACTGTGAGGCCAACTTGCGCAAGGGATGCCCAATTGCCCCATGCAGCTCAGAAATCGCCGTTGTCCCATATGTGGAATGTATGTGTGTACGTGTGTATGTACGTGTTTTCGCCGCGGAATGGATGATGCGGGACGAGGGAAGGTAAGGCGCTCACGATGAAGTTGTACATGTGTGTATTCCCACAAAATCTCTCGTTGTCCCTGCTCTTGTCGCCATCGGCACTTCTTCTGACACCGCCTGCCATTTGGCCTTGCTTATGCCTAGAAACGAGTTGTTCGCGTGATTCTGTTTGTCTGTTTAGCCTTGCAGAGCGTGCTTTAAGGAAAATCGTAGAAACCCTAATAGGGAAGATCGCAAATCTTCTTCATGCTTTTGGAAGAACGGTTTTCTGCACAGAGAGCGATTTCCACTTGTATCTGTGATCCGTAGAGCAGAAGAATCAGCCCATTATTATCCTGACGACAAGACCTGAATCACCAGGGTCGAAGGCTGTTTTTGACGCTCTCATTGGACACGGCCAAGTGTCCCGTTCCAAATTCCCGAGTTTATGGAGAAAACACAGTATTAGCTCGACGGCCGAGACTGCCGGCCCTAGGATCCGAATAGGGCCCCTTGCCCCAAATAACCATGTTTGGATGCACAGTGTACGCGAAAATTGGAGCCGCCAACCCCATAGGTCCAGGTCCCACCGTGCCCGACTCGATGCAGAGTCCTTGGGCAATACGTTGTTACTGTATAGCGTTAAACCCATGTCAGATAGACAAGCTGTACATCCTTTGAAGCGATTACTTCAACTTCGGTCAAAATAGCGCTGCCTTAAAACCATGGCCTCAAACGCTCCGGAATACGATCCCCAAGCCATATACGGCCCGAGCTCGTCCACTCAACATAAGGTCGCTATTCCACGCTTACAACGGGTCGAAACTGGACAGAGTGGAACACAGGATAGGCGTCGAGTGCCGCGGGCGTGTACTGGGGTGAGTTTGAATCATACACAGATGTTCCTGTGCAATCGTGGGGTGGTATGACCATGGTCTTTTCGACGATCGCCAGGAGCCACTGTCGCCTGCCAACTCCCATCTCTGTCTAATTTGATATGATTTCTGACAGCCTGTCTGCGTGTCTAGTGTCGTTCCCACAAGATCAAATGTACAGGCGAGAAGCCGACATGTAAGCATTGTGCGACCACAAACCGCCAATGCGTGTATATCCTGCCTCGGAAAGATCGACTGAAAACGTGGGTGTTTTTTCTGTTGCCTAACATAATTCCAGTGCTAACAGCCCCAGGATTACGCAGCAATGTCAGCAGCTGGCTGCATTGCTGAGAGAAATCAGAGACCGCGCAAACATCCAGGACAGTAATCGCATCACCGATCTTTTAGACGAAGTAAGCCTTTGCTACCAACCCCTTTATCTCCAAAGTCAACAAAGGCTCCCTTGTATTGACACAGCATAGATTGGCGAAGACTTGACGGAGCCCAGGCTGACGCCAACGCCGTCAAACTCTGACGTCGACGCTCAGAGCTCACACGGAAATGTTGAGTTGGGCAGCATCGATTATCTCGAGCATCTCGAAACTGAGGCTCTAGACTTGCTAGATGAAGACTTGCATAGTAAGGATGAAGCTCGGTCAACAGGCTTTGTCGGAAAGAGTTCAGAGGTGCAATGGTTGCGCGCAGTTGCACTCGCCCAAGCCGAGAGAACAGAGGGGAGCTGGGATAGTTCGGGACCGGCACGACACCCTTCGTACGCCACCAGCAGCGAGCCGGTTAGTTCGTTCAGCTTCTGGACAGATTGTGACGATGTAAACATAGACTTCTATGTGGACCCGCACGAAATGCCGCAACCTCATATTGCCGAGCATCTGTGTAAGTCACGGATGAACAGTATACTTCCTGTGATATATACGCTGACCCGACATTTTTAACCCTGTAGTGCAATGCTACATGTCCAAAGTGCACGATTCTTTTCCTATTCTTCCCAGTAGAGAGTTTACGGAGCAGGCTCGTGTATACTTTGGGGCATTGCAGAGCGGGAACGCGCCAAGTTTGAATCCAAAGTGGCAAATCATCCTGAACCTCGTCTTTGCCATTGGAGCCAACTATGCACACCTGAATGAAGGCTGGTTGGCAAATGAGCACATTACATATCAAGCACGGGCGCGTGCTTTTGGGTTGAGTGAGGCTGCAGTGGCTTCTCATCCAGATGTGCCACAGATTCAAAGCTTAGGTCTTCTCGGATTCTACTGGCTTAGTGTTGGACAGGTCAATCGGTAAGTGCCTGATTAATGTCCATTTTGCTGTGTAGGCTGAGAGTGACGGAGGTGCTGACCATGCTAGTGCTTGGACAATCGTCGGCATCGCTCTGCGTTCTGCATATTCCCTGGGCCTCCATGTGCGAAACGAAGACCCGTCGGCCAATGCGAAGAAACGAGAATCTCTAGTGCAGATTTGGTGGAGCCTATACTCTATTGAGAGAATACTCAGCGTCATAACCGGTCGTCCAAGCATCGTGGTCGACTCATACTGTTCTGTACCATTGCCCATGACGAATTCTGAAGACGGCAGAGGAGAGGGAATCACAGCAGCCTATGCCAATATTGGGGATGTAGCGATGTCACACTTGACCCCGTTTCCCGTCTCATCCAATGTTGCCGCGAACCGTCCTGTGACACCACAGGGCTTTGCAAAACCAGGCACCGGTCCTGGTTTGTACTTCAGGGCCGGGGTACAGTTGTCGATAATAACCCAGAATATTCTCACCTCACTCTACTCGGCTGGTACGATGATCCGGTCTCCAAGTGATGTTCAGCAGGACTCGACATTTTTGCGTCAACGCTTAGACCAGTGGGTTTCTTCGTTACCTTTGGAGCTCCGACCGCATGGAGATGGGCGAGGGCCTAGCGATGGGTTTTCTCGTGAGCGTGTGCTCCTCAAGTTTCAGTTTTGCAGCGCGCGTATCTTGCTTACACGACCGTTTCTGGCTGCGCGACGGCAACCATGGAAAGATTCCCACGACGCAAGCTTTTCAAGGAACATGGCGGATGGGTGTATTGAGGCCGCCAGGGCGATTGTTGCGTCTTTGCCCGATGATGTCAGCAGTCGAATTCATGAAGATTTGCCCTGGTGGTGTCTCGTGCACCACATGATGCAAGCAGTCTCCGTCTTCCTACTCGGTCTCTCGTATCCCTCATCGACGTCGTGCGAGGCTTCAGTAATGATTCATCACGTGAGGAAGGCGATATCTTGGCTCCAGCGGATGCAGGGACCCGTGGCCGCACGTGCTCATCGAATAGCCTTCAACTGCTTTGAGAGGGTGGCTCGGCAGTATGGTGTGGATGTGTCGGATCTTTGGGACCGCAAAGAGGCACCGGTAATACGAGACTTTCACTCTGACCCTGTTCCAGACGTTCGTGTGCCTCGACCATCAACGACCACAGCTGCGGCGGCAGCTTCGACGTATAGGGGATACAACACCACAATCGGCGCCAATCCTGCGACCCATTCGGAAGGGTCCGGGTTCCATCCAAGCTATTTCATGTTACAATGAAGAAAGTGGGAGATGTCGAGTTGATGCGGCAGCAGCGGCAGCAGCAGCAGCAACAGCAGCAGTTGGTGTGCCGAATCTTGGGAGTAGGCAATACGTAGCAGGCAAGAAGATTGTTTGCTCAAGGCTAAGGACAGGCAAGTCTAACGTAATACCCCAACTGCAATACAATGCTGGTTGTGGCAGCAAGGGGTAAGAGGGGCAAGCACCGGCGCTCAGTTGGAGGTTCAAAAGTGGTCTCGCGGCAAGGGCTGCTGGATAGTGGTTGTGGCAAGGCCAGGTAAGCGGAACCACGGCCAAAGCTCGTTGGTAACCAGAATTTAAAGACTGGGAACTCTAGCTGCAAGGCTCAGGTTGAGGCTAGCTACATGCGTATAAGTAGATGGGAATGGAAGTCTCGATACGAGCGGATGGTGAAGCTGGCACTGGGGGGGGGGG
>NW_006912376.1:0-22011 GCF_000523435.1 Bipolaris zeicola 26-R-13 | reverse complement strand
CGGCACAGCGCGTGGGTTGCCCGTTTTGAAAGTAGTTGCAATCGATTTCTTGTGGTTTGTTTGTATATATAGAGTTAAAATACACCTATTCTAGAAAAACTCGAAGTTGGTGTTGGTTGGTGGCTTGGCACCAAGTTAAGCAAGCAAGGCTTCCAAGTTACTTACTTGTTGCGAACTCTGTCTACATGATGGAAAAAAGGGTATCTAAAGCAATACAAAGAAACTTCGACCAGCAAGCAACTTATGATGATAAAGAGTGAATAAAACCAATAAATGAGTAAAGAAGAGCCAACAGAGTGAAGCGAGGGATGAGCTGATGGGTTTCCAGACTTTTGTCCTTACAGCGATTATGATGCATTGAATAGCCCGGTGATTGTGTCACAGAGCATCCGGCTTATCATGTCCGCGTTTTCCATTGTTATGATGTGAGTGTTACCACTAACCACCAGCTTCAGCCTGCCATTTTGCGGATGTGACATTACAGTCAAGATATCAGACACCAAATGAGGGTTTTGAAACCATTTTAGTCTTCCATCTGTACCTGGGAAGTTAAGCGTTGGGTTCTCGTCAATGTTCTGGTGTTGAATCACTGAGTCGAAATTTGTGCCGGCTGGCCAGTCTGTGCAGCTTTGGACTATGTCCTTGAACCCCATGGAATCCGATTCTCCAAGTGACAAGTATTGCTCTTGAATTGAGAATGCGAGTTCTGTCAATGTCTTAGATGGCGGAACTTGCGCGCGAACTGGAACAACGTTCACACAAGGTCCAACAATCTCTGAGATGTAGGGAACATTGGAGTTCCGGCCAGCCACTATGGATGCGTATGTGACGTCTTCTTCCCCAGTAATATGTGAAAGTGTGATTGCCCAAGCAGCACTGACGACCGAAGCTGTCGTCAAGTTCTCAGGAAGCGTCGGCATATTGATGATTCTTACAACGTTTATCCCACTTTGATCGTTAAGTTCTGGCACTGGATGACAAAGCAGCGAAGTAATCCTAATGATCTTCGAGCCTTGAAGTAGCTTGCGCCAATACAGCTCCGAGGCGGGACGTCGACTCTGTACATACGCCAGAAAGCTTGAAAACGGATATGAAGGACCGAAAGGCTCTCTATTGTACATACATGAAAGCGTATCCACAATCTTGGGGAGACAGACCCCATCGTATTGTGCGTGAGAAAGGCGAATGATTAAACGATGCTCCCCGTTTGTGCTCTTGATCAACATGAAGGATGTTGGTAGTTCCATCGAAGACGATTGTGCAATGTCATGCATACAAACATCATCTGATGCTTTCTCCAGCGGTTTGGAAAGCTCAAACTCCGAAAACTGGACACCAGGGCTGCGAAGGACGACCTGCCAGAGGTTGCCTTCGAGATAGACGAACTTTGTCCGGAGCATTGAAAAATGTTGAACAATAGTAGAGCAAGCATTTTTGAGACGAGGAATATCAACTTGGTGGCCCATATCTAGGAAAAGATAGTTGAAGGCTAGAGGTCGAGATCTGATACCTCTAGAAATTACAATCTGTTGCATGTGTGTCGCTGGAAGTATGTCGGAGATGTCGGTGATACACAAACTCTCATCGCTCTCAAATAGCTTGGAGAAAAGGTGATCCTTTTTTGTTGAGGATAACAAAGAGAAGGGACTGGGATCTACCAGAGTTGATTGTTGCTCTGGATGCGCAAGACTAACAACAGATGACAGCTTTGAATTGCGAAGGAGATCCGCAACATTCAGTCGAATAGACTGTTTGTGAGCTTCGCCGACGAGCTTCATGGCGGTAATCGAGTCGCCGCCTAGGCGGAAGAAGTTGTCATCTAAACCGATGCTTTCCGCCTCGATGCCTAGCACTTTTGCCCATAGATGCTGCATCGTCCGTTCATCCCGTGTTCTAGGCTGCCGCTTTGGGCCCTCACTTCGTGTACGCATCTCCACTAGCTGTTGAGCTGAGAATGAGGCCCCAATTTCCCGCAATCGTCTCCGATCAGTCTTTCTGGATGCTGTCATAGGCATTTGTGCAACAGAAAAGAATACTGTAGGTACCATATGCTTTGGTAGTCTCTCAGCCAGTCTCTCTTCTACCCCGACTGGGAGAATAACCTGTGTTGCCAATTCGTTTCTAGCAGTGTTGTCTATGGTCGCAGTGTTGTCTATGAGCGCAGCGTGTTGAGTAGTACTTTGGAGATGTAAGAAAGCTACTAGTAGAGGCTGACTTCCTTGTCCCGATTGGTGGATAGTCTCAACTGCTAGCTGTTTGACTCCAGGTATGCATTCGTACAGATGGTGTTCGATCTCACCCAACTCAATCCGTTGCCCACGTATCTTGACCTGGCCATCTTTTCGTCCGACATATGCCAAGGTACCATCTGAGTTATTGTAGTGAACTAGGTCGCCTGTCTTGTATAGCTTTCCTGACCTGCCTGGATAGTCTTTACACCCTTCTAGTAGCCAGATGGGATCATGTACAAACATGGCGTTAGTCATCTCTTCATCCTCCAGGTATCCACGTGCAAGAATTGGACCTTCAACCAAGAGCTCCCCAACAGACCCTGGCGGTACTAGTATGCTATGATTCTCAGGGTGTACAATCCAGCTTGTCGAAGCAACCGAGTTCCCAATCGTGCCTGAGTTATAGCCTTCCTTCTTCGCATGATAAGTAGAGAAGATACAGCATTCTGAAGGCCCATATCCGTTTATTGTCTGGACAGAATGCGGCCATCGATTCCAATCCGCTGAGGTGACCTGCTCTCCTGCGAGAACCAATGTTTCGAGAGAGGGAACGGATTTTGGATCCAGTAGCCGCGCAACCGAAGGAGTTAACACCGCCCAGTTAACGTCCATCTTATTCATAGCTTCTACTATACCATCTAGTCGTTCACTCTCAGACGGTACACATACACACCCACCATGCACAAGTGTGGTAATAATTTCCGTAATCGAAACGTCGAATGTGTAAGCTGAAAATTGAAGAGCGCGAGTGTTATGCGACATGCTAAATGCTCTTCCATGGCCTAAACAACTCGTTGAGAGCGCCTTGTGTTCTAAAATAACACCTTTAGGCACACCGGTACTTCCTGAGGTGAAGATAATGTACGCTGTATTGTGTGGCTGTACACTGCTTCCGAATATTTCGCTGGACGGCAACTGCCGAATGAGGGCCTCGCTGACTGCAACAACATTGCCAGCTAAGTCCAAGTCTTGCCACAGCCTTGCATGCTGTACTGATGTGAGCACAACCTTGGCGTCTGTCTTCTTGAATATCTGCTTGAGAATCATCTTGTGTCGGCTGGCTGGGTGATCTGGATCTAGCGCCACAAACGCTCCACCAGCCTTGAGTACTGCTAACATGGCTACGACTGTCCAGATAGACTTTTCGAAGCATAGCGGCACTATGTCTTCAACTCCTAATCCTAGATTAACAAGATAACCTGCGAGCTGGGCTGACTGCCTAGCTAGCTCGCTATAGGTCATCTTACCATCCCATGCGCAAACAGCGAGCGCAGAGGGCCGCGCTTTTGCTCGTTCCGCAAATAACTCATGGACACAGCGACTGATCGCCTCTGGTACCGTCTGGTTCCATTTCCACAGCTGCTCCCTATCTTCGGGCGTTGTGGTGTCAATCTCAGCAATCTTTGTGCCAGCGTCGGCGGTGGTGAGCTGCTGCATAACAAAGCTAAGCTGATGTAACATCTTTTCCATCCGCCAACGGTCAATAACTCTCGCATCGAAGCTGGCCGTGAATCGTAACCCCTTTTCAGCAAGCGTACACTGAACCACAAGCGCATATGTAGTGAAGCCCTGTAGCCCTGATACACTTTCCCATGTCCCAAACTTGTCATTAACCTCTAGTTCGCCACTAGTCGGCTGAACGATTAGTAATGTCTGAAAGCCACAAGCGTGTTGTGCGTCCAGGCTTAGTTTTGCAATATTTTGCAAGCCTGTCTGTTCATACGGGATCATGTCAATTGTCTGCGTCTGTACCGACCTAAGTAATCTTTGAACACCCCATCCTTTATCCACGCGTATTCGCACGGGCACTGTTGCGATGGTCGGGCCAATTATGTCTTCGATGCCAGCCACAGGTGCGTTGCGGCCAGTTACTGTGGTACCAAATACCACGTCATCTAAGCCAGTATACTGGCTGGTAAGGATAGCCCAGGCCGCGCGGATAGTAGCGGAAAGTGTCGCATCAGAGGTCACCTTAGGAAGCCGTGGACATTGATATTCCACAAACGAATCGGCAGCCGGTTGTTGCACTCCAGGGACTAGTGGCGGAAAAGGCGTAGCCGTGCAGCCGTCTAGTGCAGCCTTCCAGTATGTTGCCGTAGCGTCCTGGTCTAGCTTGCTCAGATACCTGATAAAGGAGTTGAAGCCAGGCTGTTTCTCCAAAACTCCACCATCGTAAACCGTTCTAACCGCGCCCACTATGCGAGGCACCGACCAGCCATCGTACAAAGCGTGATGGATCGTCCATACAAACCAGCGCTTCTTTGTTTGCTGATCGCGGACCAGCGCATAACGTACGAGCGGCTGCCCAAGCTCTATAGGTGACGATTTGTTTTGATTCAGGTATGTTGCTAGGTTGTTTGCCGCAACCCACTCTGGTTTCTCCGCTAAGACAGCCTGTATGAGGCCAAGTGTGCTGTGTTGCAATATCCTTGTACGCAAAACTAGTAGAGACTGAGTAATCTCTTCCCACGCAGCGCGGAAAGCATCCTCGTTTACATCCGCCCGCAGCTCCAGAACACACTGCATGGTGTAGTCGCCAGCGTGCTTCAACGTTAATGACAACATGCCCTCCTGCAACGGCGAGCAAGGATAAACATCTTCAATGAGGTTTGGATCCATGTTGCAGACAGCTGCTACCTCTTTGCATACTCGTTCCGGATCTACGCTGGGATCAAGCAGAGAGAATGGAGCAATGTCGCTACCAAGGATAGGAGCACATTGGTTAGCCCGAGTTGCCATCTCTGCAAGCTTAGGATACTGAAAGATGTTCGCGACTGTGATCCCCACTTCTTTCTCACGAGCCACGGCTACCAACTTCATAGCGGTGATAGAGTCGCCGCCTAGGCGGAAAAAGCTGTCATCTAGGCCGATGCGGCTCGTCTCGATGCCCAGAACCTGTGCCCATAGCTGCTGCACCGTCCGTTCGGCCTGCGTTCTAGGCTGCCGCTTTATGCCTTGAGTGCCTCTTGTTTTGAGTTGTGCTTTCTGAGTGAGAGCCTTCCGATCCACCTTGCCGTTCTCGTTGATTGGGAGCTTTTCGAGCACTTGAATTGACTTCGGGACCATGTACTCAGGAAGTTGGAGCCGCACGGTTTCTTCCAGTTGATATCGTACTTCTTTGACAAACTGCCGGTGCAACGGCCTGCTGCTAAATGCATGCTGTGGTCGATCCGCGTGGTCGCCAGGGAACTCAAACAGCGCTCGAGATGCTTTATCACCAGGCTGACAAGAGTAGAAGATGCAGTCTAACCCCCCGCGCTGAGAGTACTGTCTGCTCCAGCTGATCTCCACACGGCAGCCAGCCTCTTTAGCTACATCTATTAGATCCGTAGCAGACAGACACGGTGTTTGGTCAGCCTGTTGGCGAACTGAACAAATCCAATCCCTCTGGACTTGCGTTTGGCCGGTCAGGGAGCTTAGAAGGCATCGACTAAAGATGGTTTTGCTGTATGGAATGTTGCTGACGGCTATAGTGTGCACGCTAGAGATATTCTTTAGTAGCTGCAAGAGAGATGAACGACTCAGCTGTTGTGTCTCGAAATCAATCCACTCGCTTTCAGCGACACGTCGCACTTCTTTGCCCAGTGCTCTTCCGTACTTGGTGTGGACGATTGCGGTGTAACGGTAGCAGCTTAGCTCGTTAGTTGCCCTCATCTTCTTAGGCTGGATCTCTACGTGTTCAACAAGGCCAGGTAGACGACTTGGTAGAGAAGTAAAAAATCCAGGATCGACTAGCAGCTCGCGCTCAACCTGCTCCATATCTTCCATGATGCGCAGGATGTCTTCTTTATCCGCCCTTTCACCCGCAATCCGCAGCGCTCTCATTGCTAGGAACTCTCGGTGCAGCGCATGAGATCGGATGTCCCCAAAGAATAGCATCTTTATACCCTCAACATGGAGCAAATCTTCTAATACACGGAATAGATATTCTTGGCTAGGGAAGTACTGCACAACTGAGTTTAGAATGGCTAGGTCGGCCTTGAGAGGCCGTTCTACGCGATTAGTGTCCATTGCTGTGGCCTGGTACATGCACACCTTGGTCTTGAGCGAAGGGATGCACCTGGCCGTCTCCAGGATGAATTTGACGGCCTTTTCGGACGGATCGAGTCCCACGTAGCCCTGTAAACTGTCCCTGAGATTGAGAAGAATCATCCCAGTACCTGAGCCGATCTCTAGGATGTGCCCTGGCTGGCCATTAGTGATTGCATAGATGGCACGAATAGTTTCATCTAGCCACTCGTTCATCTCGGCCTTGTCAATGTCGCTCCCATCGTACATGGATGTCCAGCCGACGAAGTCTCTTCCAATAGTCTCAGGCTGGATGCCATCGATTAGAGCGTAAGTTTCGGAATCGAAGCGTTCTTCCCATTCGTTGACATGCTGCAGCTGGCGGCTGTCTTCAACCTGATTCTCTATCATCCTGGCATCTTGCTTGAGCGTGACGTAGCCAAAAAGCGCTTGGTCGCTTTGGTCCTTCTGTGCCAATACCACTGCAGCATCGCGCACGTATCTGTGGCTACAAAGGACGCTTTCGATTTCTCCAAGCTCAATGCGGTGGCCTCGGATCTTAACTTGTCCATCAATGCGACCAAAGAATTCAAGTTGTCCGTCTATGGGTCGCTGCCGCACATAGTCACCAGTCCGGTAGGCTCGCATTGTAGTGCTGCTAATAGTGACCGTAACGAAGCGATCGATGTTCTGCTTAGAATCTGTGTATCCTCGTGCAAGACCGTCTCCAGTTACTACCAGCTCGCCGATAACGCCAAGTGGCACAAGCTGCTGCTTAGAATCCATGACATAGGCACCCGAGCTGCTGATAGCTCTACCGATAGGCACACCGTTTATGAACTTCTCGTTTTCGGTCAAAATGTACAACGTACTCATGACCGAGTTCTCAGTCGGGCCATATGCGTTGGCTACCCTACCTTTCACTAGGCTCTGTGCTGCGAACATATCTCCTGGGTCAGCTCGATCTCCAGCTACAAGAAGCACGTCAAGTGCGCTAATTATGCGCGGAGATGCGGCTAGAGAGTGTTTAAGGAGAGCAGGGGTGAAGAAGGCGATTCGAATACTGTGTCGAGTAAAGGCTTCGAGTAGGGCATCCTGATCTAGCACAGTGCTAGCATCGATGCAGACGAGAGTACCTCCATTTAGGAGACAGGTGTATATCTCCCACGATGATCCGTCAAACGCAAGGTTTGCCATGTGCGCTGTAGCTCTAGTTGATTGGAAATCTGTGATGCGATCATGTTGTGCCATGCGCACAATGCCACGGTGCTCTACCATGACCCCTTTGGGCTGGCCAGTGGAGCCTGAGGTAAAGATAATGTAAGCAAGACTGCTGGCGGATGGTTCTAGACTAGAATTGCCTCCCAAAGCACGCCGTGCGAGACTGTTGTCAGTGGCCTCGTTCAGCATGTCGACGATGCGTACAAACTCGACATTTTCCGATGTAAGAACAGGAATTTCGACATCCATGCCGACTAGTACGAGTCTCTGTCCTTGAAAAGATGATAAAATAGACTCCATCCGCTCTGCTGGTGCCTTCGCATCAAAAGGAACGTAGGCTAATTCTGCTTTTAGAATGCCAAGAAAGGCCACGATCGTCTCACAGCTTCGGAGTGAAAGAACTCCTATCGGGGTTTCAGGAGTCAGTGCCCTCGTCATGAGCGCTTGAGCGAGTCTGTCTGACTGGATGTCTAACTGATGATAGGTCATCTCTACACGTGTATCCTTAATCGCAACCTTGGAAGACAACGCAGCAGCTTGCTCGCGGAAGACGTCGACGATGCTTGACTCTCGAGTGCCAGGCCTTTCGTCTACTTGGAGCAACTTCATCTGGTGGAGCTGAGCGTATGTCTCGTTAGTCATAAGCTGCGTCGATGCAATCTTGGTCTCAGGTCTGGCAAGACATTGGTTGAGTAAACTCTGAAAAACAGACCCCAGGCACACCATCGTCTCAGGAACAAAGAGGTCTTCTGAAAAGTATATGTAGCCCTGTAGGCCATTTCTTTCTTGGAAGAAATGAAATTCGAGATCAAATCGCGAAGTAGCGGCAACGTCCATAATATTAGTCTCAACACCCTCTAGCGTAAGCTTACCCAGGTCTTTCTGCGCATGAACCGCGAAGACGACTTGTGCGAGGGGGTTGCGAGAGATATCTCTATCTCTTTGAAGAGTAGAGACAATTCTCTCAAAAGGCACATCTTGGTTGGCGAGCGAAGCCACTACTGTGCTATAGACCTGCCGTACGAGTTCTTTGAATGTTTCGTCCTCAACCTTGATTCGAATGCACTGCATGTTCACAAAGAATCCTATCATGTCTCTAAGTTCCCACTGGTCTCGGTTGGCATTGGGAGTGCCAATTGTTGCATCTGCTTGGCCAGTAAAACGATAGTGCGTAGCACGGAAAGCAGCAAGTAGTACGACAAACGGAGTCACTTCATGTGCTCTGCAGAACCGCCGCAAGTTGCTGTAAACTTGACCGTCAATTCTGATCTTGTGTACGCCCGCCTTGCCAGACAGGGTCGTCGGTCGAGGCTTGTCGCACAAAAACTCTGCTGGGCGGCTTGATTGCAGCTCGGCTACCCAATATTCAAGCTGTTTCTGGTAGCCTTGCATCTCCTCTTGCATTCTTTGCCACATTGAAAAATCGCGGTACTGGACCGGTAGAGGTGATAGCCGCGAGGTCGGGTTCTCTCCACGGACAGCAGCAGCGTAGAGCACAGCCAGCTCTTTCTTCAACACATCCAATGACCAGCCGTCAGAGACAATATGATGCATTACAATGGATAACACATGTTCCTGTTCGTTCAGTCGATAGATGCGCACTCTCCATCCTGGCTCTTTTTGCAGATAGAAAGGTGTTGTCTGGTCTTTCTGCAATGCATCTGTGAGATAGTGTTTGTCGTTTGAAGGGACTTCAATGATGGTAACGTCTTTTTCGTCACAGAACTGATGAACGAGCTGTACGCCTGTACCACGGTGAGTAGAAAAGGTCGTCCGCAGCGTCTCATGTCGCTGTTCTATTGTCTGAAGTGCAGTCTTGAGTGCGCCAAGTTGAAGAGGACCATTGATGCGTAGTGCAATTGGCATAAGATACCAGCCCAGACCTGGGTGTAGCGCCTCCAGGAACCACAGCCGATTCTGAGCAAACGACTGGGCGACTGGCCCAGAATATTCGCCTCTTGTGATGGCACTGAGGCCAGTCGAGAGGTGATGCATGGTCTGATTGGCCAGATGGCCTAACCGTGGAACGTGGAAAATGCCATAGACTGTTAGGTTGAAACCGAGATGGCGTCCTTCGGCGACGAGCCTCATGGCGCTGATCGAATCACCACCTAGGCGGAAAAAGCTGTCGTCCAGGCCAATACGGCTCGCCTCGATGCCTAGCACCTGTGCCCATAGCTGCTGCATTGTCCGTTCAACCTGTGTCTCTGCAGCTCGCTTACCAAAGCCTTGGCTGCTCGTACGCATCTCTGATAGCTGCTGGATTGAGATCGAAGCCCCAATTTCCCGCAGTTGTCGCCGATTGACCTTGGTAGATGTTGTCATCGGAAGTCTTGCTATCGCAAAGTACACTTCAGGCACCATATGGCTTGGCAATCGTTGAAACAACTCTATGTCAATGTCGTCCATATAGGCCAATCGCACGACGGGGTTGCTTCCGAATGGTTCGCTGACATGATAAGTGCCACATGTCTCCTCATTCAGCTCCAGGAAAACTGCTACCATCGCCTTATCCTTGTCACCCGCTGGCGAGATTACCTCAACTGCCATCTGTTTAACCTCGGCCATACATTCATGCAGGTGATATTCAATCTCGCTAAGCTCAACGCGTTGACCCCTAACTTTAACTTGACTGTCTTTCCGGCCTACGTATATCAGATTGCCATCTGAGCTATAGTAGACTAGGTCACCCGTCTTGTACAGCCGGCCTTGTCGACCAGCACAGGTTTTACTGCCAGCCACTAGCCAGGAAGGATTATTGATGAAGGCAGCCTCTGTCTTTACCATGTCGTTGAGATAGCCACGTGCTTGGATCGGTCCCTCAACTAGCAGTTCGCCAATCGCACCAGGCGGGGCGAGCTTGTTACAGTCGTCTGGGTCAACGACCCAACTGACTGAAGCAATAGGTTTACCAATGATTCCTGGCTTGTAACCCGAAGCACCATTGGTATACGAAGTACACCAAACTGCACACTCTGTGGGACCATATGCATTGATTTTCTCAACGCTATCCCCCCATCTTTCCCAATCAACAGCATTTACTCGTTCTCCTCCAAGAACAAGTGTTCTTATTGATGGAGTTTTTTGGGGATCTAGTAGTCGTGCAACAGTTGGGGTAAGCTGTGCCCAGTTTATATCCATGGCGTTGATTGCCTCCGATAGAGCATTGTGTCGATCGTCTTCAGAAGGGATACAGATGCAACTGCCGTGTAATAGCGGTGTGATGATCTCAGCTATACACGCATCAAACGTGTAGGCAGCGAATTGAAGGGCTCGGGTATCCGATTTGATTCCAATTGCCTTCCCATGGCTTAGACAGCTTGTAGAGACTGCGCGATGTTCCAAGACAACACCTTTTGGGATTCCAGTGCTTCCGGACGTGAACATGACATAAGCTATGTTGCTTGGATTGACTGTAGCCTCTTTCATGTTTTCGGTAGATGGTAGCTGACTGACGAAGGCTTCACCAATCGGAACAACATGGCGAGCTGAGTCCGGCCACAGCATCCCGTATTGCACCGATGTGAGGATTACTCTAGCCCCTGTCTGCTTGAAGATCTCCTCGTGTCGGTTGGCTGGATGATCAGGATCTAGTGGCACAAAAGCCCCACCAGACTTGAGCACTGCTAGCATAGCTACAACTGTCCACAGAGACTTTTCGAAGCATAGCGGCACGATCTCTTCAGCTTCGACATTTAGGCTGTGGATAAGATAGTTTGCTAACTGGCTGGATAGCTTGTCTAGTTCTCCGTAAGTCATTTCGCCATCCCATGCGCAAAGAGCTAGAGCAGTAGGCCGTGCCTTTACTTGTTCTGCAAACAGCTCATGCACACATAGATCCACTGCTACTGGCAAGATCTCTTTGTTCATTGTCCATATCTTCTCAAGATCCTGGGCGTTGATGTTTGGTAGTTCTTCCTGTAGATCTCCCATGGCGCGACGGGTTCGTGTTACTTGTCAAAGCGTTATTCCTTGTGTTGATGCTGTTGGTAATAGGCAATAGTTTGGTGAATATGAATATGGGGTCTTTCCATTATAGAATTTCTTGTCAGGTTTAGCCGACTACTTATGTAGTCGTTCTGAGGTGTATCAGCTAGGTTGCTCTACCTGGAACAGCGTTCCTCCGAGGATTGATTGGATATCAAGGATCTGCCAGTGTGTACTGCTGTTGAAGCCGCATCAGCTAGGGTCTATCAGCATGCGCCATTGGATGTTCCATGAAACTCTGCTCTTCTTTTGGGAAAGGCCGGACATGGTGATGCGTTTGCATGGATAAGGCTGGCTACGTCCATTCGCATACAAGTCGACAAAGGCATTGTGCCCCTACTCCGACAGACTACGGTCGATGACGCTTATGCAAACGTTAGGTTTCGAGATTGAAAAGTTACTCTAGGCTTTCGTCCCGTTCGTAGCGCAGTGAGAGATTGTGGTCGTGCTTTCCGGTCATTTCCGGTCATTTCCGCATCTGGGCCAATAACTAAGCGTGACGGGAAGTCAGAATATATACTGAAAGCCAATCAGATCTAATGGAATGAGTAAGGTTCGTGATCGTTCAACGCAGGGTTGCGCCCCATCACGAGAATGCCCCTCGCTAGATTTGTCTCCAACGGCTTGGCAGGCGAATAGCGGCTTATCCTGGCAATCCTCCAACTCATTCTTGCCAAGATTAGTAGGTCATGGAAATTGTGTTTACAAAATTATCTCAGAGCCTGTTCAGTTGCGCGGTTGCGTTTTGCGTTTTGCGTTTTTTGTTACCAGACTTGGGCTGCGCTTTACTACCGAACACGGCATCGGTTTCAAAAAAAAACCTACCCTAAATCTGGTAACAAAAACGCAAAACGCAACCGCGCAGCCAAACAGGCCCTCACCCTGCAACGCTAGCCCCGTGCGTAAGAAAGACTTGACATGAAGTTCGAGGATCCAGACTTCCTTGCACTTGGAGATCGACCCTGTCGAATTTTGGAGTAGTCACTGATGTCACTGCAGACGCGTCACTTCCGACAGACAGCGCTGTGCTTCCACACCGTACTTTGCTCTTTCAAACCCACTAGCATCACTCATAAAACAAGGTGGATTATATCACGGAAGCCGATGAACGGATGTTATTGGCGAGCGCCAACCTTTCAGTTCACGGGAGCCGCAAGCAGTCTCTAAATCAACGTATCATGTTGTGCGACAACAGTATACATTTTTTTTAATATCACTCCGTATTTCACAACCTAACCGTGTCAATTATGACTTTACGTCAGACAGGTGTTGAAACTCGCAATCCTAGCTTATCTTGATGGCTTAGGACAGGGTTATCCATGGATACATGTGAATACAATATGAATTAACTCGGAGAATGTTATAACGTGCGGGATCGGTAAGCTGGAAAGATCAGTACCTAAGCTGAACGCCCCACCCAACCCGACCCAACGCTCTGCACCACAACCACTATGCCGCGACAACAACGCTCTATACAGACTGCTCGTGAAGGTAGAATAAGTCTTGCTATAGCATCCTATCGTAATAATTCAAAGTAGTCTATTCACGCTCTTGCAAAGGCGTATAATGTGCCAAAGTCAACACTATATATGCGCCTCCGCGGTACCCAGCCACGATCAGAGACAGTCTCTGTAAACCGAAAGCTACTACCTATTGAAGAGCAGTCCCTTATACAGTGGATCCTAGACCTTGACAGACGCGGTTTTCCACCCTATATCATCGACGTGCGACGAATGGCAGATACTCTACTCACTGCGCGCGGCCAAGATCTACCTCTACAGCCTATTGGTAAGAAGTGGGTGTCGCGCTTTATCTAAAGCCACCCAGAGCTTCAGACAAAGTGGAGTAGAAAGCTTAGTAGCCAGCGCGCCTAGTACGGAGATCCTGCTATAATCGCAGCGTGGTTTAAGCTAGTAGAGGAGACGCGCTAGACGTACGGCGTGCTAGACTAGGATATCTATAACTTTGACGAGACTGGGTTCGCGATGGGCGTCGCTAGCACGTTAAAAGTTGTGACTAGCTCTGATAGAGTTGGTCGCGCAGTCGTCGTAGAACCAGGCAATCGTGAGTAGGTTACAGCGATCGAGTGCGTCAACGCGTCTGGCTGGTCTCTGCCACCGTTCGTGATACTGTTTGGCAAGGTCCACCAGAGCAGCTGGTATCGCAACCTCCCACTAGACTGGACTATCGGCGTCTCAGANAATGGNTGGACGACTGATCAGCTTGGTGTAGAGTGGGTAAAGCACTTTAACTAGCATACAGCGGCTCGTACAGCTGGAGTCTATCGGCTTCTTATTCTCGAAGGCTATAGTAGCCACGTAACGCTAGAGTTCGACCAGTACTGTATAGAGAATAAGATTATTACTCTCTGCATGCCGTCGCATACCTCTCACCTCCTCCAGCTACTAGACGTGAGCTGCTACTCTCCTCTTAAGCGCGCGTACGGACGCGAGGTAGAGGAGCTCGCCCGGCATAGGGTCTACTACGTTGATAAGATAGACTTCCTTGCAGCCTATACACGGATCCGGCCGATAGTTTTTACGCAGTAGAATATCCAGGCAGGCTTTCGAGCGATAGGGCTAGTCCCTCCCTATCTAGATCGTGTTCTATCGTCGCTTATAGTAGCTAGAACACCATCTCCACTACAGACAGCTATAGATAATAACACTACAGCGCCAGCAGCATTGCAAACAGAGACACCACATATAGTAGCAGAGCTTCAGCAGCAGGTACGCTATCTCTAAGAGCGACTACGCCGGCAGTTAGAGAGTCTAATAAGTATTGCAATACGCTAGCTCGCGAAAAGCGCTTAGCTTGTAATGTAATCAGCAATAATACTCGCAGAGGAGAATAAGAGGCTACGCAAAGAAAATCAGCGCCAGCGATAGAAGCAGGATTATTAGCGTTAATATATTGCTTCTAGTGGAGTACTCTAGGTCTCGCAGGCTCAGCAGCTTGCTGCAGAGGCAGAAAGGATAGTTATAGAGGCTAGCCAGAGCCAGAGTGGTGAGCGACGTCGGCGTGCGCCACCAACGTGTACGAAGTGCCACGTTCAAGGACATACTCGGACTTTATGTAGAGCTATCTAAAGAATAACACCTCTTAATTTTATTTTATTATATTACGTTGTTGTGGCTCAATTGCACAGAGAGTCGCGTCAGGTTGGGTGGGGCGTTCAGCTTACTGATCTTTCCAGCTTACTGATCCCGCACGTTATTGCATCCTGGTTTATGTAAAGTCTAGGAGATCCTTGCTAGTGCTTACCGAAAACTTTCTTCCAACATGGAGTGACAGATAAACTTTCTGTTCATATATAAGTCAGCATTGAATTATAGAGCGGTTTCATACGCAAGTAGATCCTGGCTAGTAAGATTACTCCCGGCCGGTCTTGATCCCATCTAAAGATTCACATATCGCTCTATATGTTTTGATGTATCACGTACTGCATACATTTATTCATCTGTTAAGCTATTCTAGAGCCTACCGCTTTCTTCACGAAACGCCCTACGTCTGCCAACTTTAACAAAGGCTGAGAATTCTGGAGATGTCTGAATCATCATTAGACTCCAGTCTTTCTGGATTACGAAATCAATATTGGGGCTCCCCACAGCTGACTAAAGCAGCTTTTGATTTTAGAAGTAATGTATAATAACGCTGAGCCTGCTGTTTCCTTCTAATTTCTCGAAGGCGATGTCGTTACCACACCTTCATTGAGCATGCTTTGTGCTATCGCTCGCACCACTTTGAACGATGACGTTTACATGGAAGACGAAACAACAATAAACTTCGAGCAAGAAGTGGCTGATCTCTGCGACCACGAAGCCGCCGCATTTGTTGTCTCCGGTACGATGGCGAACCAGCTAGCTTTACGAACACTGCTCTGGCAACCTCCACATGCTATCCTTGCCGATGCAAGTGCGCATATAGTTCACTGGGAAGCTGGTGGAATTTCCCACTTTTCGGGAGCCATGCTGCAAACTGTGCGGCCAAGCAACAATCTTTATTTGACTCTAGAAGATATCCAAAAGAGTGCCGTCCTGTCGTATGACGTACACAAGTGCCCAACAAGAGTTGTGAGCATTGAAAATACTTCAAACGGAAGCGTGGTACCACTAGAAGAATTACGTAGGGTCAAAGATTGGGCTACAAGAGCCGGGATACAGGTTCATATCGATGGTGCAAGGCTTTGGGAAGCCATTGCAGCTGGGGGTGGTACACTCTCAGAATACGCTCAGTGTGCTGATTTGCTGACTGTCGACTTCAGCAAGGGTATTGGTGCACCAATGGGTGCGATGGTCATCGGTTCAGCAGAGTCGATCCAGCGGTTGCGCCGGATTCGCAAAAGTATAGGCGGTGGTATGCGTCAGTCTGGAGTTTTAGTTGCAGCTGCAAGACAAGCACTTCTTGAGAATTTTGGGATGAGCCAGACTGATATAAGAGGAATTTTGAAGAAAAGTCATTCGTTGGCAGGTACCATTGGGATGCTATGGACTGAAAAAGGGGGAAAGCTAGTCAGACCCGTGGAAACAAATATTGTATGGCTAAATCTGAGGGCCTCAGGTGTTACTGATAGTGAATGGAACCAAGCTGGGCATAAGCATGGGATCAAGTTGATGGGTAACCGAGTCGTTACGCATTACCAGATAAGCGATCAGGCTCTTTCCGCACTGACATCTGTCATCCTGAGCGTTCTCACAAACCAGAAACAGGGGGGTACTAGAGAAAAGGACTGTCGAACTGTAAAGTTGTGAGATCATTCTAGTCACGTTCTGGTACATAGTCATTTGTTTTGAAAATTACCTGCTCAAAAAATCTCCAGGTCTCATTGTGAAGCGGGTATGGTGTTCAGCCTTAATCCTGAAAACGTGTCAAAGTCATCCATGAACACCAAATCAAGTAGCGCTTCAGCTTTTTCGCATTGCCATACTATACCCAGCACGTCCAGTGGATTGTAGCCCTTTCCATGCGACACATCAACGTCGCGCAATGCCTCGGATCCTCTCAACACGTCAATATTACCCGCGATTACAAATAATGCCGCCTTCTACACACCTAATCATCGCCTAATTCACATTTTGGCCTCTGCGTGCGTGAACATGTGTATGTGAGCACCCAAGAAGCAGTGAAGGCCAGATTGACTACATGAACACCGTTGCTAGCGTTCTCAGTACGCAGAAGACTGGGCCTTTGTGTGGCGTTCAAAGCAGCCAGCCTGGTTTTACCCACTCCATTGCTTGTGAATGAATGCACCAAATTTGATGCACCATACCATACGGCTGCATGTCCGTCACTGAGCCATGCATAGACCCTTGCTAGTCAGAGAGTGGCCAGGCATCGTGCGGAGGCGGCATACGAAAATGATACACGAGAACAAGGGTTCGGCGCTAAGCTAATACGTACGTACGTAGTATGACCAAATAGGGCATGCCCAACATCAGCCTTTCAGTCGATGCGCGGCCTCATTTTCTGTATCGACACAATGCGATTACCCGATAGAGCAACGGCGGAAGAAGCTCGTATTGCAGCGGGCTATTCAGACCCTCAATGGAAGCGTTTTATTGTATGTTAAGTTTACTAGAAGAAGAGCTTTATGAACTAAAGTAGGACATTACTAATAACGCCGCTCGTGAGCTACGTGAGAAAGATCTTGAACTTTGTTAGCGCAGGGTTCCATACAACTGAAAGTATGAAATCACTAAAATGATTAATACGCAGCTCGTAGGCGAGGGCATTCCTGCTGTTAGCATTAGACTAGTAGGATAGCGTATAAATAGGGTGATTAGAAACCTCAAATATGCAGAGGGTACTTGCGTGCCTTGTTAAGCTTGCGGCTCTATAGTAACATATTGTAGCTAGGTCCACCAGATCGACCGACCATACAATGGAAACAAACAGCGCTACGTACGCCAAGTGCGCAGATAGCGTGACGCCTGCTAAGGACGCTCACGACGCGGCTGTCGAGAGTACACGTAACTTTGACCCCACCCGAGATATCTAGAATCTTGGTTTTACAATAGTATTAGTTATTGTAAAGATCTTTCTCTTCACATAGACGATAGGACTTGTAACGAACTTAGCTAGCTCGTTTTTAATATTCTCACGGGAACTTCTTTGAATTATCTACACCATGCTGTGCGGTTTTAAGAGAGACTGAAGAGAATATAGTAAGTCGGACAAGCACTAGAAGAAGTGTTGCCCGACGAGCACGAAAGTTCTTACAAGTTCTTAAAAGGCGTGTTCCATGGCGTAAGCAAGAAAGTGTTTCTGTTATGCGCCATTACGTTATCCATCGATAAACTCAGTCAACTACCTTCTTGAATCCTCGTTGCATCGCTCGCGACCGTGACTTCTTCTACAAATCAAAACCATGTAGGAATAGCGTGAATTTCAACTTTTGAATAACGCTATATCTAGAGCGCTTACTGTAAGCTAAATACTGTAACTATGTGCCTTAGACGAGATATGTATATATACGCCGAGCACACTGTATAAATACGAAGGTGCCTATTGAAGATTAATTATAGCTCTTCGTTTAACATTTTCCCTGCCTTCTATGTACTCTCTATCTCTCTCTATCTCTCTCTTTCTCTCTCTTTCTCTCTCTTGTTCCCCTAAGCTGGCTCACGATTACCGGTTTGCTGCAAACCGCTATTATGTCAATAGCTGACAATGATGGTTTGCAGTTGTGAGCGCGTTGAAAACTGGATACATTAGTTTTCATGTGTATTGGATGTTTCAGCGTGTGTGGCATCGGATGGGATGCATCACAGACCTCCTCCACTCTCCGCTCTTTATGGTCCGTGTAGTATCGTCGATAGTGCGGGGGAGCGCAAGATATCAGTTACTAGCGGATCTACGAAAGGTTTGCCCGAGTGCTCACATCGCCTTGGCCTAGTCGTCGCAAACTTTAAGCGATAGTAGTAACCCTTGGATTAGGTTGGCGATCAATATTGTTATGACCAGGATCTAGAGATCTATAGGTAGTCCACCGACTTCTATGGTGGGTAGGGGCCTTTGAGAAGGTACAAGACAGAAAATGAGGCCGCTATGCTATGTAGATCGCATAAAAAAAGGCGGCTTCAGGTAGCGGGGACCTTGATGGTTGGAATGCGTAGTGATGAGAAGCAGCCGAAGCAGCCGTTATACGCTAAAGTGGCTGAGACATTCCGAAGGCGGTATAGGCGGTGCAATATGACTGAGCGTAATACACGCAGTCTACTTCAATAAAGCTTTGATAAAGTTTTGGCTTGTGCAGAGTCGTGGGAGTTATATCCACCGGGTAATAACGTATCACACGGAGCATGCAAATTTACAACATTCCTTCTCAGATTAGGGTATACACAATGGGATCGGAAGTTCAAATCACTAGCCAAGGACTTAGTTGAAATCCCTTATTTCCATCTTACCGTGTCTACGTAGGATTTTAATGTATCACCTGGGAAGGTTAGGCGTTGTTTCCTGAGTTATGTATGTTCCAATCTCACCGGATCTTCTTACTTTGCAAACCTTGTGCTTACTCCTTCCCGAAACGTTGTGACATGTCTTCCCGGCAATTGTCAGCGGCTCCCCTTCATGGGCTTATGACATTCATGTTTAATCAATATGTTTCTGTGAATTGCTACTGGATTGGTGGAGAAATTCTTGCGTCGCTCTAAAATAAAATTTACGCAAACTCGTACTAGATAAATGATAAATGAAGAGTTCCAGACATAACCTACATAAATATTCAAAGCCCTTTGCATTCTAATCCAACCATACCAGCATTTACTCTATCCTTTTTCTGCATTCGTCATGAAGCCTATCGTCTTCCTCGCAGCTCTTCTATCCACCGCTATTGCGGCTAATATCCCAGGTATGACTCCTACCTGTTCTTATCAACTGCATCGCTAATTGTTTCCAAAGCTGAACGTAGGGACTCTGGTATTCTCGAACGATCACCAGCAACATGTAATAGAGGTAGGGTTCTCTAACCGTTGACCGAAAAAAAAATCGAAAAACAGGTACTTATCAACATGAATGTAGCTGGTTTTCCTTGCTACAACGCTTGTTGTCCAGGTTGCGGTTGTTACGATGGTCTATGCCAATGGTGAGTCACATTCAGGGCTGAGAGAGTCGGCTGATCCTGTATGTTTCTAACAAAAATCAATAGCTAAACATTGTGCAATATTCATGAGATTGTGGCTGCAATGATGTGAGCTCGTATGCTCGGCTGAGCTCTTCCCTTCACCCTGTGGTACTTCCATCATGTATCGCCTTGTCTACAGTCTTATCCAGAACACACACTCTTTGCTGTTTTTCACTTATCGGGCAAATATGAATTCCCGAAAGTCACTTTCCATTTTTGAGTCTAGATTGTGCGGTCATGACATCTACATTGGTTAGCTGAGATTCAATCAGATTTACATAAAAGACTTGCATCCTTTTTGAAGAAATCATCGCTGTGATGGTCCGATGTTCTTAGCATGGTTTAACCACAAAACATAGTTTGCCAGGATGAGTTCCTACATATCTAATCACTTAACTTTCGTCAGCCGTAATAATACTGTTGGGAATTTGTCAGTTACAAAGCAACCTGCAGGGTATTATGCATCCCTACCGAAACGAAAAGGAAACGTTTCTGAGATTGAATAGGACATTCAGATGATTATGAAATAGCCTTCTCTGTGTCGGTTTTGCAGCGTTTCGCCATCCATGATACCATGCATATAACATTCGCCAACAAGGGTTTAAGTCCGATTCAAACTGCCTGGTCTCTGGCATATGTTGCGCCGGAGTACGTATTGTGTCTGTATTCCATGGATAAGACACATCAAGTCACCCGGTATACTTCTAGGAGGGATGAAACTTATGTGGCCCAATTCAGTAACACTCCATTTTCGGCCGCTTGCATATAAAGCAGTTGGAATTGGCTGGGCCCTTCTCCTGGGTTACTACAGGGTCATGGAGACTGCTATACTTGCTATACTAACAAGGCACAGAACGAGGCGTCCTAGCCAGTATCCTCCAAGAATCAAATACCATGCATTCGCCGTTGAAAGGGCGGGAAAGATAGTCGAGGCACAAGTTGAGTCGTTTGGAGAACGGAAGTAATAGAGAGCTACGAACCTGAAGCTTGAACTAATAACTACGGCAAGCTCATCCAAATCTAACAACTTTGTTTATCAGCAGTTCTCTCTGTATTGGATACTACCAGCCTTCTCTGACGCTCTTCTTGCTGCCAGAGCACTAGCCAGTGGTGAGCACCTGGATACTGACACTTTCAGAGCTGTATGAAATGCATGGGAAGATACAGGAAAGCAAGTTGCGGCAGATAATCAACAGCGGTTCATAGCCTTGTCGAACAGTTCGCCAGCTATAACAGGGGGTTTATGCAAAGACAATCAGCCTTTCAGCAATGTTTTAGGCATTGAGAGGTCACTGCTATCTACGAGGTAGCCTCAAATAGAGTACTAGCCGACAAACCGCATGGATACAAGAGAGGCTATGCAGCACACGCGCGGCAAGTTAAAGGTCGCCTGATTAGGCGATCGGTAAATGCAAGATGACTGATTAGTGAGGCAATTGATAGGGGAAAGGGGGTTAGGAAGCTTTCAAGAAGGACGATATGATATCTCACCGACATGAATCACTAACTACACTGCGAGATGCATACAAGAGCTAATTCACTTTGAGCTTTAAAGAGCAAGATCGTAATTGCTATTGCTCCTATAGGCCAGCGTATGGGCGTTGTATTTCATACTAAGCTGCATTCTACACTGCATTCTACGAGGCTTTATGCTAATCTAGAATTTACGCTAATCACGTGACAGCTCAAGGTCATTTCAAGATCATGCTTGAGGAGCATATGACAGTACGGGGGCATGTACTGAGGCAGTGCTGGACGGTCATGTGATAGTGCGGGGCAATTTCAAGAAGCTTATAGTAACGAGTGAGTGGCTCCTAAGATACCATGATTTCATCCAACAAGTCTTGTATGCACTAGATTGGTTAAATTTTCTCTAAATTCTGTTACAGATATCCAATACACTGCTTCCCTTTTACGTCACAGGCCAAAACCGTAGATGCTCTATGGTTGCGACACATTACGTAACACTACTACTCCACCGACTTAGTTTTTGTAAGCTCGCAAACTTCTTCATTAGTAACGCACGGCAGACGCGTTCGTAATACTTAATCTTTTGTTAGCCTTGATATTAGTAAGTGCACACAGTCTTATACTAAGAGACGCAACCGCGTATATCTAGAGGCCGTCGCATCGCCGCATACGACACGACTTTGCCTCATTATTGGCAAATCGCGTGATTCGATAGTATGTCTCCTCTTAAAGACTTGATTGCTATTCTAAATATTGTAATAGGCCTTCAGTCTTGGTACCGTAAAGCTTCTCGATACAAGTATAGACTTTTCAAATATCAAGGCGAATGGTGTTATTCTTATTATTATTATTATTATTCTAGTTTAACGTCCTGTGTCAGCCGGTGGGCTATATAAGACGTGTAGGCTAGGCCTACAGGTAACTACGTAGTGCTATCAATTTGGTGTAGGTAGGGGAGGGGGTCATCTA
>NW_006912375.1:0-21996 GCF_000523435.1 Bipolaris zeicola 26-R-13 | reverse complement strand
AATACTATTTCCTACCTCCTAAGAGAGCCCGCTGGAAGGCAGCCTGGCTGCCCTATATCTCTCCCTGTTACCAAACCGCTCTTTAGCACTAGGCGTCTAAAAAGCTAGTACTAGCTTAACTAGACAAAGGCCGAAGCACCATAGTCACGCAATACAGCACAACGTACCAAATTGTAACTAGTTAGATAGAACGGCCTTTGGCCAAAGTCCTACATAGCCAACGGCTAATACAGGACTATAATGGAATAATAATAATAATAATAATAATACGCACGTAGCGTACCATATAAGCCAAGAACTTTAAGACATGTTTGCAGAAAAGGATCTTGAAAACAGCATCCATTTTAATTCTCAACAGCCACTCATCTGTGCAGACATAGTAGACATCATACGGAATTTTGCTGCAGCAGCCTATAGGCTGAATTCTGCGAGTCTTAGAGTGGCAGGCGATGTTCGAGAACCCAAACAATATATAGGCTCACAGAATGTAAATTCCATGACTAACATTGTGCCAGCCAGTTGGATAAGCTAATATACACCACATAATCGATGTAATACATATAATGATACCTGTGATACCAGTATAGATACTCCCTTCTTCCTGTCATCCTACTAGTCCCATTCACAGCTTGGCACAATACGTTTGTACAGGGACAATGCCTCCGCTCCGATCAGGCAGCTTTCTGACCGCAACTTCCCTTGTCCGCGCTAAACTCTCCAACTCATCTAGCCGGTTGAGTGTCGCTTTCAAATGCTCTTCGAAACCAGGTTGCTTGACGACATCTCGAAAGGCGTTTTGCATAGGGACGGAATCTGCGCGCACCATGCCGTGTGCATCGATGTGAACAACGTTGATGTGATCGAACGGGTGTACAAAGTCCGCTCGTGTAATAATTTGTCGCGCTTCGTGGAGGGGTATCTCGGGGAGCATGAATTCCTCCCCTTCAGAGTCTTCTTCGCGGAGAACCAGAGCGCGCGCCAAGATGATGGCTGCAGCACAGTATTTCTGTTGTTCCTCAACGTCGTCGTCCATGGAGTCGCCAAGAATCCAGCAATTGTTCAGGAACCATGATTTTTCTCTTCGGTTGATTTGGCGACAAGTTTCCAGCATGTCTTGTGATTTTGCGACCTGATTCAAGAAGATGAGGCGACCACCAACCTGGGCAAAGACTTCATCAAGAATGCTTTGTGGCGTATCCTCGTTGTGATATCGAGCTCTGTATTCCTTGAGTGCTTTGGTAACGGTGTCCTTGTGTACATCCCTGATACTCATAACACCCATATTGGTCGCGTGCGGTGTCAGGCGTTCAAGCGTCCAAAACTCATCCGACGTAAAGACTGTTGTGACAAGCTCATTACCCGCCCAAATCTCGGCCCGCTGCTGGAGAATCTCCAACAAATGCTTGCCTGGTTCATCGTCCTTGAACAAGTGAATGTTGTTGATAATCATGATCAGGGGCTTTCCACGCCGTTTTCGCATCGACCAAGCTACCTTCTCCAACTGGTTGAGTGCTCTCTCAATATCCAGAAGTGGCGAGCTATCTCTTGGGCCTCTGATGCTGAATAAGCCACCAATATAGTCTTCATGAAACTCGTAGTCGATAGCTTTACCGAGACGTAGGCGGAACACTTCCAAATCATTATGAGCTTCCAGCATGGCGATACCATCGCCGTTGACCTTTCTCATAGCTTCCAAAAGCAATGCTCTCTTTCCGGTACCTCGTTCACCAATGACGAGGTAGTATTTCCCTCTTGCTTTCCCGTTCACGATGTTGTCAATGTCCGGCTGTTCGGCTCTGGGGACCCAGTATTCCCGCTCCACAATCTCTCGTGTCTTTTCTGGTTCAGTGCCGTATGCGACGCGACCGAGGGCAACTCGCTCTTGCGAGCTGTACCCTGGATCAAAGGCATTCTCAATCTTCCTCCCTACTGTTCTCTTGTAGAACAGGCTGTATGCGTAGCCACCCAGGCCTAGACCAAATAACGATATAAGAGCAACGGTGCTTCCTTCAAGGACGCTTCGAGCAAACTTGCTCCGTTCTTCATCACGATTATCATCTTTTGGTGGTTCGATTCCTTGCGCATTGTTGGCTGGCTTTTGCAAGAGGAAGGGATAGGATCGCAAGCGAGAGGGGCGTCTGCCGAGGGGTAAGACCAGCCATCCTGTACGTAACTGTCAGCTCGCCAACTATAGCACCTGGATGAAGACATATTCACCGCGTGTAGCACGTTGTAAAGAGCGCCTCATTCGTCCGGTATGCAGCTAATCAGGACCGCGTGTATACGTTACTGGTTGTCACGCGTTTGGCATGTGAGAGTACGATCATCTTGGAGACGCGTCTTGGCTAGGCGCTCGACGTGCCGCATAGCCGAACATGAAAACGACACACAATGGGGATGGAGCATCATGTTCGTAAACCTATTCATAACGAGGAAACAGCAGACAGGGACGAGGATAAACGCGATAGACGGCAGAAGCGATGTTATCTGGTGGCGCGCGGCATACGGGAACGAAAACCAAGGGTCCGCGCTAAATGACCAACCCGTTGCGTCCAGTCGAGTTGATGATCTCATCGTACTCATGCAATTGTGAACATGGCTCTTACTATCTAACCTGTACATTTATTTCTATCACAGCAATCATGACCATGTTGTCTATAAACCCCTACTCTACAGTCCATATCCTCTCAACCACCTCAACTCCCTCGCCTGGTGCTCTAGCGCTCTCCTCATCCCAGCACTGTACTCCCTCTCTCTTACCTTTTCCCCTGCATCATTGCCCTGCTGCTCAAGCGCATCTTCAAACACATCCCTTTCAAATGGTGGGTCGCGCCCAAAGCCAACCGTGCCTAGTTTGCCGTCCCCAGTCCACAATATCAGGTTATTGAGACCAAGTGCTTCGGTTGAGGAGGGAGAGTGAGGGCAAAGCAGAGATTGGTTCACAGTGGGCAGAATCTTTTGCACGATATCGCCCCAACCGAATTGTGTATCCGGCTGTGCATTGACAAGTTGAGACTGTGGTGCAGGCTCGGCGGATGGGTGTTGAAAGTCGTTAATGTTGAATTGGCGGACGGGTGTTGAGCCGTCACGCTCGACCCACTTCATGTTGCCGTCGCCATCTGAAAAGACTAGTCGAGTACCATGCGGTGCAACAGAAAGTAACTTTGAACTACTGGCCGTCTGCCTATTCTGATAATACGCATTCCTGTTACTTGTTGTGCGGCTATCGCTCGAGTTAATGGACAGTGATGGCTCGGTGGACAGGCCGTACAGCTCAAGTGAGCCTTTTCCTTTGTATTCCCCTGCTGCGATTAAAGTATGACCAGGGAGAGCCTTGACTTTGCGCAGCAACGCGGGCGATGAATGCGGCCAGCCAAGTCGGAGGTCTTGCGGTACAAAAGGATATGGGATGGCTGTTATGCATGAAAGTCGGGCGCCAGAGTGCACGGTACCGCGGAGCCGGGGGAAGTACCTGCGGTCAAAGTTGAGCATGCTTGTAAAGCGCCCCCCGACCCAGATATCTCCATTGCCGTCCCACTCGCGCGCTGTAGGTAGGTGCAGAATGGAAAGCGCGCCTGGTTGTGAGAGTGAAACATGACCGCCAAAGTCCCCCGTTTCAAGGCGGGAAAAAGAAGTATCAGTCGCGCCGCCAATGAGCTCACAGCGTACCGAAGATGCGGCCTGTGGAGGCTTTCGGGTGTCATGAAGATGCAGCGTCCAATTTGTCCCAACCGTCAGCGGTGTCTGGTGATGAGCTTCGGACAGAGCCGTTATAGGAAACGGATACGGTGTCCTCGACACTATCTTGAGAACATTGAGGTCAACTTCGTTCAACATGTTTTGAACAGCGAAGAAGCCCTTGTGCAGTTTGCTATCGATGCTCACACACTCGACAGCGCCTGTTTCCGTCATAATGGCTTGACTCTGTGTGACCCTCGTATCGTAGTCCAAGTCAGAGCTCTTGCCAGGCAGCAAACCAATATCGCTCTTCGCAACGAGCTTGCCGAAGCGTTCGCTACTTGCCGAAGCGTCCCAGATGCTTATACTGCCGTCGTCGATGGGTGCAATGAGGTGTTCCGCCAGCCCATCATGGTCGAACAAGATGCCTGCACCCGTAGCATCTCTCCTGGTAGCTCCGCCGTCTGTGTCCTCACTTCCTGCATCTTGGAACCAACTCATTTGCTGTTCGGCATGCCTCTGTATAAAGTCCTGGTACCAATTGACCTTCTCCTCGGGATAGCTTAGATCCCAGTTGGCAATCAAGGCCTGTCGTCTCTTCTCTCTATCCCTCTGCTGCTCTGTCTCAGCGTTGGAACCATCAGCATGGTGACCAGATGTGTCAAATGTAGTCGAGAGCGTGTCGGCGGCGCGGATGAGCTCAGCAAGTCGCGGGTCAATGTCCGTCGACAACTCGAGACGGCGACGACGGCGCTCAGCAGCAGAATGCGCGAAACACAGAGACTTCCATATATTGTTATCGCGACAGATGTGTAGGAAACGGCGGGACACGTGCTGGAGGTTGGCGAGTTCAGAGGGTTCGAGGTCTAGGAAGTTGGTCGGTCAGAGTGGGGGTCGGGATGGATGGGGGGCGCATGCTATCTCCGAGCACCTACATGAGATGATATGGAGCGCAAGTTCATCTGGCAAGTATTCCATGGTGACTGAAATATGCTTGATAATATGGGGACGTGTAAGACGACATGAGGAGGTAGTAGAGCGAGCACCTGGCATGTAAATACCGGATGCGACACGGTTATCTGGCAATATCGCTGAGCGCCCTTTCGAGGGCTGACGACAGGGCCGAGTGACATGACTCGCTCACTCCATACATACTGAATTTGTACTAGTACTACACACCGCCATCCTCCAGTCACGTGTGCCAAGTCCCGTCACGTGGTACACTCTCAACACTTGCTTGTGCAATCAATTCAAGTCATGGCATATGGTATTCAAGTCAGCTATCATAAACAAGTCCCATCTCCATTAGATATTATTCAAAGTTCCAAATGACCAGCCATCGTATCGGCGACGTCCTCATTTACACGTGCCATTTCCCCCTATGATATATGTACAAAAGAAAAGTTCAGATCGGTGTCACGCACCGCACCACGTACTCGCAGGTTATACGTCAAACGCATCCAAGCTTTGGCCCTTCTCTACGAACGCAGATTCTTTTCCACATCCTCGGGTGGAGTCGTTATAGTCGGCATCTCTGCTGCTGGTTGCGGTCTGTATGCCACATATTGTTGTTCTCCCTTCTCATCGACGGTTGGCCTTGTGCTTGTATCTGCTAGCTCGCTCGCTTCTGGATAATTGAACGCCGCTTGGTTCTGCCCCGGTGAGTATTGGGGTGGAAAAGTATTCCAAGTGTTTCGATCTGGATGGAGGTTTCCGCCACCGATACCAACTGCATCTGGTCCGTAGGGCGTGCCGTGTCCAGCCTGGAATCCATTTCCTGATGCCAGTTCTGCGTGGCCTTGTATGGTGGAGACTGGCCGCCCAACGCCTACAGGGTTTCCATCTATTTCAGCAGCAGACGCGGAGTTGCGGTACATCTCCTTCTTTGTCAGTTTGGTGCCAGCAGCACCTGCAATGTTTGAGTCGTCTTCATCCGCTCTATCGGCTTTGCTGTAGGGGTCTCTATTTTGTTGGCGCCTCTTTCGGAAAAGCAAGAAGATAATGCCAATCAAAGCAAGTCCCAAAGGAATGCCCACTGCGCAGCCAATTATCAATCCCAAATTCGAGTTTGATCCGCCCCCATTACTGCCACCGTCTGCTGCGTTGCTAGTACCTGGAGTAGGTGTGAGGACGCTTGTGACAGGAACACTGACAAATCCAGTAGATCCTGATGAAAGACTGAAAAATACTGAAGTGAATGGTGTAGCAGATGAGCGCAAATTTGCCGATGCGGATAAATCACGTGAGGTAGGAGAGGATAGGGTATCTGTAGTTCGCGGCGAGGATGCGGGCGAAGATGGTGAAGACCGGGACGCGGATGTTGGCGATGTTGACATCTGATCTCCAGAGCCACTTCCACTTGCTTGGCCTGTTATGCTTGCAAGGTTTGGTACGGTTGATGCTGTCATGGAGCCAATGGTGGCGTATGCTGCTGGATCCTGCAGGGCAAAGAAGGGTCGCGGAGATGGAGATTCTTGGCAGCAATTGACGTGCACAGCATCAGCGTTACAGCACCATTGATCGTTGTGGTCGGAGCATTGTGTTATTGACTCGCCACCAGCAGCTTTGAGATCTAATGCTTGTTAGACCTATCGAGATGGAGTTGTCAGACGCCTCACCGTAGGTGCACAAGTTGGACGGACAGCCTTCCGACTTCCAACTCTTGTCGGTACAGCTATATCTGCCGTACAGGTTATTGGCAGGATAGTGGCAAAGGCCATTGTCAAGGCACTGCCATTTTTCCGGACAGCAGGCTGAGCCTTCTGCTGAGGAGCAAGGTTGTTCAGTGTCGGGGGCCCTGTCGCCATTGGGGTAGTCTGTTGTCAATTAGCGATGGTGCATGAGAAATAGTCGAAAGTATCTTACAGCACTGTTGAGCAGTCGCAGAGATTGCCAGGGCAGCGACAACAACAATTCGCCGCAGCACCAGTGCAGATGACATAATTGGCTAGGTCAATGCTACGAGAGAAGGAAAGAAGGAAGAATGGAGTGATAGATGAATGCAGTGATGGAGCGAAACCAGGTCTGGCGAGGTAAGAAAGCTGGCGTGTGAAGCCAGAGAGAGTGAGGTGAGAGTGAATGGGCGCTCACGATGGTGCAGAGGTACAGCATGTTAGAGAAGGAGAGACATGGGTGAGCACAACTGCACAACCGTGCCGCACCCCCCACGCTGTTTGCAGGACAGGCTGATACAACATGCGAGGCCCTAACCGAGTTATTTTAGCCCATTGGGCTAATCGACTGCGCTTTCATCCCATGGCCGAGTAGTGGGTTGATTAGTTGCCAGAAGGCTAACAGTCACAGTGAGGTCATCAGAGCATACCCGTTCACGTTCCTTGCACAGGCACTATTCCAAGCCGGGCCCACACTCGCCTTCGCTCCCAAGGATGCCCCAACCTAGGACGTAGCAAGCTGTCGATCTTCTGTGCTTGACAGCACTCTCGTTTCTCGAAACTGATGCGACAGCCTTTCATTGCGCCCCGAAGACCAGCCACTACCATGTAACCTCAATGTCGTCTGCCATGGGCTGCCACGCCGCGACACGAGCGATCTTCGAGACAGTCGCGGCTGACGGGCAAGCAAACTGTGTGGCTTGGACTAAGAAACCGGCTTTGGAAGTATCCCGCTGCGAGTGGCACACGTTGTGCAAAGCCCCATGCAGTTATCCGACTCTTTATATGGTGACCTGTGCCTGTTGCACCCAATTGATTGCCATGTCGTCTTGGACTCCGCGGACCTCTTTTGCTCTGGCGACCAGCGAAGGCATGGCCATGAGAGCAACGGCCGCTGGTCTTGCGACATCAGATGTGGGGAATCAACCGTGTCCGAGAAGAATACGAGAGCGAATGAAGCTCGTGGCTGTCTGCTCATCATCGCGCGGGCCAGGGGCGAGGGTGGAGGAAGTGCAAGCGAGAGAAAGCTTGCAACTTTCTCTCTCCACTTATGGTCCCGCCCCTCCTTGTCTCCCGCCGCTAATCACCACCACTCTCCCTGAGTCACGTCATCAATCGCCTCTGTGCACTCGACCTTCTGCCCCAGTACTTCTGCGATTCTGCTCCATTCGTGGCCCATCAAACATTTCGTCTCACGCATTCTGGGTGTAGATGCACTGCACAAACACACAACCTTGTGGATTGGTAGCAATCAGCCTGGCATTCGTTCACTCATCGACTGTTTTGCAAAGTTTCCCTCGGCAACACTGTACTACATATTGATACACTACGTACACTAACCCAAGGTATTTTGGACATGCTCCGCCTCTAATTACGGCAACACACAATCCACAGATGCGTGATACCTACCAAACATAGCCAGGCCCAAGATACACGGCCCTGCATGCGCTTCTACCTCGGCACATATTAGCACCTCACTAACTCCATCAACACGAGCCTAGTACCAATAGAGCCCTCGGGCTGCTACTGTGTACGTCTGCCGAATCTCTCGCCACTCGTGTTGATCCATATCGTCGACCCGATACCCAATTTGCTGCGCTAGGCAAGTCTTACCCGACATACGACCGTCCGGTCCGTACAAAACCAAAAAAGACTTTCGGGCTTCAAGTCATGGCTTTCATCTGGTATGGATAGTGTTTCCACGTGCCATGCTTTGCTCAGAATGATGACGGCACGTTGCATCTTCGTGCTAGGATCTTGAACGTATATCCACACCGGCTTCGATCTTTCAGTTGAGATCGAACGTATCGCCGACAAATTCCCAGGTTTTGCCGATCTTACACGAAACAAGGATACTTCAACATTTGTTATACACATCGCAATAACACTTCTTGTATGCAGGGCAGCTTAATCAAAGTCAGCAACCGCGCATCGCAATTCTAACTCCCCGAGTACTTACTAGACCGGCTCTTGGCCAAACAAAATATGCCAAAGATACTCAAACACCCGCCCACTGGTCTCATCCTTTAGCGGTGTTTCCATCAGCCACGTATAGTACTTTTTGTATTCGTCCAAAGGCCGCTTCCTCACTTGCTTGCTCGACACGGCAAACTGTGCGCAGCAAGGAGTGGCCAATATGTGCGGTACATCAGTATTGTTAAACAAGTCTCGCCACGCATCTGGCATTGCTGCTTCGATTGTTCGATGTTCCTCCGGCGGATCTCGGAACGGCATCACTTCGTGTGGGCAGCCGGGATTAGGAACGCAACGCAAATTCGCGTAACCATTGCTTTGAATGAAGTTGATGTTGAGGGTTTGTAGAGAGACTACATTCGAATGTTCGCTGTTGTCGGTATGCCAGGCGATTGGATAGCCGTCTTTGTGCGGATGAATGAAGGCGATCGTTGAAGGGAGATTATCGTAATTTTGTACAATGTATGCGAGGTAAGCATTCGCTTCCATTCCTTTGTTCCGAAGCGTACGCAGAGTACTGTTTGTGAGTGGGTCCAGATTCGATGTCTTGTGCGGGGTCTCAGTGTCAATGTCGTAGATGGCTGATTGCCAGTTTGGTAGGTCGGTATGTACCCAGCGCGTGTCGTCAGTGGGAAGCTTTGCCATTACTACGACGCGATCGGGTGGAGATGGGCTAAGTGTTGCGACCGTATGGCTTTGCGCCGGAGTGCTTGGATGATGAGCGGTGATGATTGCCAATGGCGTTTCTTCCGTGACACCGTGGGCGATTTCCTGATCAGAGGTCTTATACTCTTCTTCTCCTTCTTTTGCCTCATATCGCCATGGCTTCTTGGCAACGCCAGCCTCAACAGTTTCTTCTTGAACATTATTAAAGTGCGCGTCAACGATGAACCATATGCAGAGCATAAACACTGCTACTACCACGAGTTCGATTTTTTTGCGGGAATGCATCATTGCGTGATGGGTAGTGATCTTGGGTACTCCAGATGCTTCACACGCATGTGTGTAAGTGATATACAGAGGAACAAGGAGATGCTGGTTACTAGGGGATGAAGAACAACTAGATCGCACGGCCTAAGGCATTTCTCATGGAAGATATGGGGGGTGCCTCTTGCGACAAACAAAGGAGAGATTTTGTTGTAGCCTGCAGTCTCGCGATGTGGCATTGCGGCACAGTTCAACTAATATCTAGATTCGCGCAGGGGAGGTCGCGGTTGGCGCTAAGCAGCGTTTGGCAGCGCTTAACAATATTCGCTGGTTGGTGGACTAGTATAACCTGACTGCAACATAACACCAAATTCGAATGAACATGCGCTGCTACCCATTTAAGCGCTATCGGCTGAAAGTACCTTGCCGCTTTATTGTTTCTCTATACCACCAGTTACTGGCCTTCGAGTACTTCTCTGCGTCGTCAACTTCAACATCGCCATTGCAATGGGCATGTTCCTACTGACTCTGGGAGTCTTGTATTTTATCACCTTTGTTCATAGCCAGTGCCAGCCACAGCCCATTGTTGCACCTATTCATAATGTATCTCTACCGAATGGAGCCTATGTGAGGGGAATATCCATGACTGTCGGTTCCAACAATCAGAACATCTCTTTTTTTGCCAGCGGGTAAGTCTTACAACACACATGCTAAGAAATGTTAAAGATTCTGCATAGCTAACCAGTGCGGTATATAGAGATTACAACGAGACCTATATTTATGGAATGGATGGATTCTGTACAGATTCCTACTCATCGCAAGCATGCGTAACATTCCGTGGCGGAGCATACGATGCATCAAAATCGTCTACAGACAAGTCAATCGGCAGTCGAAAGGATAGTGATGGCTTCAAAGTGGACTGGATGGAGGATACTCTAAGCTTCGGCATTAACACGTCGCTTTCTTCGTTTGGATTCGGTGTTCCGAAACAAGACCTCAATCAGGCCTTCACGAGTCAATCACAGCTCGGCTTGGGCAGGAACTCAGCGTTCTTACAAGCACTCGTATCCGCTGGTAACATAGGTACGAAAGTATACTCCATATTTTAGGGGCTCGTGGGTGGTCCCGCCGAGAAGCAGACTCGAGGGTCATTGGTTCTCGGCGGTCTAGACAGATCGTTAATTTCAGATCCCAATGACAACTTCACAGCATCACTGTTCCGAGGCAGCCGCTGTGGGACGGGCATGGTGGTAACGATCAGCGATATTCTTCTGAACTGGCCAAACGGTACCGACACGAGCGTGTTTATGGGGTCACAATCAGCGGCGATACAAGCATGTATAAGTCCTAGCTTTGCGGGACTAATGACACTTCCACTGAACTATTACAACAACTTCAGATTGCTCACGGGTGGAACGCCTCCGGATAACAGGACTGAGGCAAGAAGCCTCGGTATTAACTATTTTACAATGCTGTTTGACCCGAGCAACGTGTAAGTGCCATACTTATCCCTGTTCAGAAGTTACACAACCTAATGATCATGAGGTAGTTATTACGGAGGTCTAACGATCCAGCTTCAGAACAGCATCTCAGTGAAGATTCCCAACACCGAACTCGTCGTTCCTGACACATACATTGCCTCCAATGGCGCAGTACAGACAAATACATCGGTGCGAAACGTTGTCATCAATTCACTTCAGTCCTATAATAGCAACGATCTGCCAGTCCTTGGCCGGCTGTTCATGAGCTCGGCCTACATAATGGTCAATCAAGAAGCCGAGAGATTTTCCGTCTGGCAAGCGAGCATAGGGTCGAGGACCCCTGATGTAGTCGCAGTCGACAAACAGAATAACATGGTTAGCGAGTTTTGCACGAACTCGACGGGTAAATCAATCGATGCCGCACCTTCGCCAACCTCTTCCGGCAATATCCTAGTGCCACAAAACGAAGCGCCAAAGCTGTCAGGTAGCTTAATCGGCGGGATAGTCGCTGGTGCGTTGGGAGGTTTTGCCATACTTGGCGCCATTGGCTTCATTCTGTATCGGAGACAAAGGGTAGGTAACGCGGCAATAAAGGCAGTGCAGGAACCAGAATTGCAGATAATACCAGATGCAAAGCCGCCTACACTTGCTGTAGTTCGAGCGGTGCCTCTGGAACTTCCTGCAAATCAGTACGATATAAGAGAGCTGGACGGTCAGGCCGTCTGTAATAGCAGAGAATATTAATTTGAGGGATCTTTTGTTTTAGCCTGCAATCTTGCCATGCGGTATTGCGACACAGTTTATCTATGGTCTAGATACGTACAGGAGGGTGGAGCGAGGTCCATTTTCAATCGTTTGCCATAACCAAAAGTAGAGAGACCGATTTAGAGTTGCTTGCCTCGGTTGGCTATCTAGGGCGATCATCCGCGCATTCGTGACTTACGCGCCTTAACTTTGCATAGACGCCTAATGCACAAGAGCCAATACTAGATGAATAGGTCTCGGGCATTATTAACAATACATGCTTAGTTAGGTGCATCCCTATTGATGGAAATGCTTAGAGATTTTTAGTCTATAACCAAACTCACATATCGGCGTCAGAACTCGTAGGAATGACAACTATGAAGAGAACTTCTAGGGCAATTTTGCGCCAACACAGCATGGCGTACCTCACAGTTAATATGAACACTCTATCGAGCCCCCATTGACCTTCCCTCTTGTCGCGAAGCTGTGATGCGACAATGTGTGAAAGTCCTCAGATGATTTATCACTACCTCTACCTTTACCTTGACTAGGGCTAAAGAAGTACAGGCCAAACCCGTGTACCAAGCTACTATCTTTCCTCAGCTAGCTCGTAAGATACTCTAGGTACAGACTTTGCAATACCATTCTTTGTCTATTCTACCTAAAAACATAGTAGGGATAATTTTCAAGGCCATGCACTATGAGCAAATCAAGGCGCATCGACAACTGACAGGTCACGGCGATGATAGATCTGCCCATAGACATCACAGACGTCTGTAAACATCCGTAACAGTTCCCCCACTCTTCGTTGCTTCGCTGAGACCATTACCTTCGACAAACCCTCCAGCGCAGTTGAGACTTGTTTCCGTTCCCAGCGAGCCAAATTCAGTAGTTGAGTCTTGGTACCTAATCTAGCATTCATCTTAGGAAAGTCCGCAGCATTAAGGATTCCATCCGCTTTGTCGCGCGCCATGGATCCCAGATCGTTGTCAATCCGACACATTGCCCCCAAATGATTGCTGAGGCTCTCAGCAAGATACTCCTGCTCTGCAGTGTCGAAAACATCGCCGTCACCGCTATGGCTACAGAGAAGAAGATTGAAGGCGTGTTGACAGGATGTCGACGATGATGCTGCGCCATGGACCCAATTGTATAGGTTGGCCGTGAAATTGTTCCTTCGTGTCGTACCCGCGCCGTTTTCGCTGGAGAAAAGCTGATCTTGGATAATTTGATCGACGTGAGAGTCTAGGTAGATGCGAAGCTTCTGTCGGAGCCTATCCTTGTCATATTCGGTTGCATTGATGACTGTAGGAAGGCGCATAACGTAGCTGACAAAATGAGCTAAGGTGTTCTCGACGCTATTAGTCGGCGATGAGGTATATATCTGAGTAGATTTAGGGATTTGAGTACAACTGAACGCCTTAGAGATGGTCTGCTTCAAGTTGTCTAGTCCGCCGTGTCCGACAGCGGCGATAGTTTCCATGTATTCGTCGATTTTGTAAGTGAGAAAGGATAGAATCATCATATCAAATCTAAACCCTTGACATTAGTAAACCTTTCTATATATCTTCAGCATGCGGATGCTGGAAGTAAAGCATCGAATGGCAGTGATTTGAGTCCACAGCGCGAGAGGGAGAGGAGGATAAGGGGAAACCTACAATATTTCTGAGGAGCAAAATATACTGTCCTTATTACTGCAGATTATCCATACCGCCGGGATATACTCCAAGTACTGCTGAGTTCTCTCTGGGACGTCTGTGCTGTATTCCGGGAATGCTTCTTTACACTTACGAAGCAAGCGACGAGACTGAAGCGACCCCTCGATGATAGACGCAAGTAGCATCCAATCAGGTGTTTGGGCAATTCCTGGAAGGCCCGAGTAAAACTTCACCCATGAGGCAATCTTGCTCGCCGAGGTAGTGGACAATGATGCAATCCTATCTCCAGTCATTGGTGCGGAAGCGCTTGAGTTCAGCGCTGCCAGAATGTAGGTTTTTGAGAGGATCTCGGATTTGTACGAAGTCTTTCCTACCCAGATATAGCTGGCTTGACTATCTACACCCGAGAGAAGGAGAGCTTTGTGAGCACTTTCGATGCTTCCGTTGATCTTTGTCAGCAATGGCTCTGCAGATGGAAGTTTGGCTGCGGTTGCAAGGATGATTACGGAATAGGCTGTCTCCTCTGCAGAGTTCCCCCACATTCCATCAGGTTTCTGTTTTGCTAAACAGCGTAGGAGTGCTTGAAATATTGCAAGCGGAATAAGCTCGAAGATGAGTTCGTCATCAAGCAGTTGAAGTTTACCCTCATTCCACTGCTCCAGCAATCGAACTAAGGACTGCACCATCAGCATTGCATTGTAACCCATAGTCGTATTCTGTTTCCAGTCAAATCAGCCTCCAATACGATAGTGGATCACATTTGCATACCCATTTATCTGGAATCTGTCCATCCGCGGTGTACCACCAATTACAGATGAACCTGGCAGCTTTTCCAATAGAAGTAGCATATTGTTCAGGGGATTGCATATGGAGCAAGGCGCTCAGCACATTGCAATTGGCACTGAAACTCGGCGTTCGCTCAAACTGATAGGTTAGAAAGCGATCCTCTGTCTCGAAACGTTGTAGCAGGGCGGAAGGATCCACATGATGACCAAGCATACGTAAGGTCAGCATAGTTTTGGCCGTGTCATCGGCATCGACCCCAACTCTTGGTGCTATACATATAGTGTCAGTGTCTGTGGTATACAGTACTACAGAGTCTCCAGGAAAGCTTACAGAACCCCAGGATGCCTCCCTCTTCCTCAAGAGCCTTGTTCAATACCTGTGTAATCTGCTCTAAGTTTTCCTTACCCAGTTGTTCTGGTGTAAATGAAGCTTCCAGTAGAGTCGTCAAAACCTAAGTTCAGTAAAAGGTTATATGTTAGCTGTAAAGGCTCATGTTCTTGAAAGTGACAGGCAAATCTTACCCAGGTCATTTCAAAATAGGTTGTCGGGAACGCTCCCGGTACCCCTCCACTTCCTCTGCCTGGTCCTATAGACACTACGCGCTTTAGATAGGCTTCTGCTTCATCATCCCAGGTCCTCAGGCCCATCAAGTATGAAGCTGTGGACGAGGTTGATGCCATAAGTGCCCCAAGGGATTTGTGGTGCTTCACTTTTTCCGATTCGATTCCATCAAATGCCTCCAAAGAATACAAGGGAGTTGTAAGCAGTTTTCCATAGACCATATCCGGTCGGAAGCGCGTAAGCTTCTCCTTATTGAGAGCCATCAGGCTGCAACGGCCGTCGAATTCGAATTTTCGACCCTTCTCTTCTAACAGCCTCAATAGCTTTGGAACCAAAATTTCGAATCCAACATGGACACAAGCTTGGACATCCCAGGAGCTCAGGAGACTTTGTAGCGCTTTGCACCCGCGATCAATGCGTTCTGACAATTCAAGTGCAGTAACGCCGTATAATTGAGCTGGTTCGTCATGATGGAGCTGCATCGCGAGTATTGAGGCTGCTGTGTTCAGTATCCCATCGCTATGGCTGCCGTAAGACTCCCATGCGCCATCTAAAAGCTGTGAATCCAGTATGTACGTGAAAGACTCAGGGAAAAGCCAGATCGATTGTGAGGTGTCGTTTGCGAGCGGTTTTCGAATCATGGCTAGCCATGCTGTGTCATAAACAGCACAGCTCATGAGGCTTGAAGCATGGGTTCCATTGAAACGTTCTAGAATGTTGCTGACAAGATTCTCAGCTGCCGCGTGAAGTGTCGTAGTTCTGTCTTGAATGATAGTCATGATTGTAGTTGAGATGCGGAAAATGAAAGCGTAAACAAAGTGACACAATCTTGAAGACTACAAGAATTTAGCTATATAAACCCGGCAATTTTATTAGATTAGTGTACGGTCCAATCCAGTCTATTCTAATGCAATCTGATACAATCAGGCATCATGACAGCGCTCGGGGGCTTTCCTTGTTGGGTCAGATGGCTACCTTATTGAGTTTAGCTTGGTTGCAAAACGGCTAGCCCCGTTAACGAGAATCTTCGTCACTATACCAAACCACTGTTGCACCATGTCTTCACAGGCCTAGACCTCTCAGCTTTGTCAATTTTGAGTCCCTGAAATCAAAATGATAGCGCGAAAATTCGAAGCATATCCATTTTCTTTGGATGGACAATTTCAATACTAACGGACGCTCCGTGCTTCGCTAAGCTCTCGGAATCTTGTCAGTAAGATCTTGATTTGGTAAAAGCTATTCCTTTTACACAATGTGTTTCCAGATACGGTAATTCAACTACCATGTTGGTGAAATGAACAAAGCTTAGCCCTCCCATCTATGAAGCCCAAGGACCATCATCCAAGCGACCGTAGAGGTAGCTGGGAACTCAGATTAGATATCGTTTACTTCTGGTCATCTGCTTGTTCCGTCGACTCTTGTTATATTTTCTTTTCTGCGGGATTCATCGAAAACATTCTCTTTTCGTTCAGTTGACTTGTACTCGGAATGAACACAGAAAGGAGCGAGATGCCAGAGGCGTTGAATAAGGACGTAGAAAGCGGCGTTCCGTCAAACAAAATGGAAGAAACTACCATCACCTTAGAAGAGATTGCAAAGGAACGAAAAAGCAGCGTATCAATAGCATCATCAGCCACGTGTCCCCCAGATGTCGTTCGCTTACCTCGGATCACATTTTTCGTCCTCATCTGTGGGGTCTGCCTTGCGAATTTCGTTGTCGCTCTCGACACCAACATAATCGCCACCGCACTGCCATCCATCACGAGTACATTTGGCACCATCCAGCAAGTGGGCTGGTATGGCTCAGCCTACATGCTAGCTATTAGCGCAGTTCAGCCATCATTCGGTCGATGTTACACTGTATTTTCAGTCAAACCTGTCTTTTGTGTTGCGATTGCAACATTTGAGCTCGGATCTGTCCTCTGCGCTGCAGCAGATAGTTCTGCTATGTTTATAGCGGGGCGAGCTGTTGCAGGGGCTGGAGCAGCGGGTGTGTTTGCTGGGAGTATGACCATCGTTACCAGGACGGTACCTCTGGAAACACGATCCTTCTACATTGCCATAGTTTCGAGTATGTTTGGCATTTCCTCGATCCTAGGTCCTACTGTGGGTGGTGCTCTAACCGACGGGGTCTCTTGGAGGATGTGTTTTTGGGTGTGTATTTCCAATCCTCCTTCGTGGCTAGTAACTTGCGTTCTTAAACATAATCTCAGGTTAATCTTCCAATTGGAGCTATCGTCATCGCAACAGTGTTGATTTTCTTTCGGAGCGAAGTATCTCCAATGGACGAAGATTCTGGCACCAAAGTCACTATCCTAGATAGAATCTTGGACTTGGATATATTAGGTGCTCTCTTGATAGTGGGCGGTGTTAGTGCTCTATTTATGGCGCTCGAATGGGGTGGTTCTGTCTATCCTTGGTCAGATTCTCGCGTCTGGGGATGCCTCCTCACCTTCTCCCTGGTTCTCTTGGCATTTTCTGTACAGCAATTCCTTCGGGGAGAGCGAGCTACTATGCCTGGTAGAGTGATATCTCATCGATCGGTATTAGCATGCTACATCTTTGCATTCATGCTCAATGTGGGTGCTTATGTGTAAGTTTGGAACAACCTAGACTCCTGCTCAAGGTTTAAGAAATGATGCTAATGTCCTTCCCTATTGTTATACAGGCACATGTATTATATGCCGATATATTTCCAAGCTGTGAAGGGTAAATCCGCAACGACATCTGGCGTCCTGCTTGTTCCATACCTTGTTTCCAATATCACCATGTCTCTTTTTACCAGTTTACTGATAGTGAAGGTGGGCTATGTATCGCCATTTATGATAACTAGTGCAGCTTGTTTCACTATTGGTTCTGGTATTTTATTCACTCTGAGAGTAGACACGAGCCTTGCCCAAAGCATTGGGTACCAGATACTAGCTGGTGGTAGTGCTGGCTTAGCAGTACAAGTACCTTTCGTCGCAGTACAGGCACTGCTGAACCCTAGCGACGCTCAGATCGGTGTTGGGTTGGCCATTTTTGCCAACTCGCTAGGAGGAGCCATGTCGACAAGCATTGCTCAGAATATCTTCAGTAACTCTTTGGCACGAAATCTCGCTCAATATGCCCCTGGTATCGATCCACAACAGATAATAAACACTGGAGTCACGGAACTGAGACAAAAGCTCCCTGTCAATTCAATGGCAGGAATATTGGAGGCTTATGTTTCATCGATTGACGATTCTTTCATCTTACCAATAAGCGTTGGAGGAGTTGCTTTTCTGGCTTCTCTCTTTGTGGAATGGAAGAGTATCAAGCCGGCGAAGTAGTGCTTCTGGTTAAATTCAAAGACAAAGGTTACAAAGCAAGCGGTCTTTAATAAAGGGCAATTCAGCGGAAGAAGTACGAAGTTGCGTCAGGTGATTAGGCTGGGCTATAGTGCAATATAGGATATGATGGTAGTAAAGAATCTTATTAAGTATCTTTCGATCTTCTTCGAAACATAATTTCTACATCAAGGTTTGGTCCAATATTGGTCCCGTAATACGTTGTCTTCGGTCTTCGAGTACCTTCTGCGAATTTGATGTCGTAATATAGGAGAATGTGAGCAAGGATAAACTTAATTTCAATGGCAGCGAAAAATCGACCGGGGCATGCGTGTACACCATGACCAAAGCCCAGAGAGTTGCCATCAGTACTAACATACTATATCCATATTAGCTACTCGAAAATTCTATGTTGTTCGAGATACCTGTCTGTATCCGACCTGAGTAGTTCTTTCATGAGAATGTTGGAAGACTTACCAGATATTTGTTGAAGTTTCCTTCAGCTTCCGCTAACCTCTCAAATCGGAAGGCATCGAATACACCTGGGTTGGTCAAAATATCGTTCTCACGAACAATAGAGACTGGTATAGCAATTGAAGTTCCAGCAGGGATTGCTGTTCCATCAGAGAAAACTGTTGCTATTTTCGTTTTCCGCCTCAATGAGACTAAAGTGTCAATTCTAAATCAGCGGCTGATAGCTCAAAGCAGCGATTAATTTGTAGAAACTTACGTAGATCAATGGGGTTCATTCTTTGAGACTCTCGTAGAAAACTGTCCATCTTCCGAAGCATCAGGAATGATTTGGTAAGGAGCTTTCCGCCATCTTGCTCGATCATATCTTCCAACTCATCGCGTAAGGGTTGAAGATATTGTGGATAGGCCGCAAGGTCATATAGAGCATTTTGGAGCTGTCTGTATCAGTCCAATCGACATTCACTATGACTTTATACTATATTATAATGAACTCACTGTGATTGACGTAGTATGAGTAGAAGCAAGTCCCAGAATCATCTGAGAACGACCTTGAAACTCTAGAATCGATCCTTGGCCTTGAGGTGCGTAATCTATTACACCCTGTATCATATCTGCTGGTTTCTTAAAAGAAGGCTTAGCTAAATTCCGCCTCCTTTCCTCCAAGATTGGCTGGAGAAGACGACAACACGAGGCGAGTGATTGGTGGATAGTTCGGATCTCAGGAAGAAGGTACTGAACCGCGGAGCGTAGAAACGCGGGGCAATCCAGCAATTTCTTCACAGCGGTCATCAACTGAACCGTGTAGTTGATTATTGCATCGACCTAATCCTTCAGTAAGTCAAGTATCCCAAGTGTTAATGTGTACACCATCTTGAGTCACCAAGCCTGGAGACATACTCACCCATTCTACATTTTGAGATAATTCTAGGCCGACAAAAACCCTGGAGTTTATCTTTGCAACAAGCTGAAGTATTGGCGTGTGTACGTTAATTGCCTGCCAAGCTAGAATCATCTCGGTCAGCATCGTGCACATTGAGAGAACAAATTCGTTACCCCATGTTTGTTCTACTTCAAATTCAAAAAAGATAGGGTAAACATACTTGTATCCGCACCGAATACCTTCGAGATTGCAAGGTCCAATTCATCAGTAATATCATCCATAATCTCATTGATATTCCGTGTAATCAGGTTTACTGAGCGCCGAATCATGTGATCATCCGCGGTCATAAGGGTATATTTCACCAAGAAACGATCATCTACTTCCTCTCTTGTTGCCAACACATCTTCTGGCTCACGTATGACTTCTTCAACCAAGTTTGCAGGAAGAATCACTGTGGGTCGTATTGGAGTAGGTAAAATAAAGGCAGAGCCGGGGTACTGTTCAGAGAAGAACGTCAATATTTGAATTCTCCATTGAAGAGTAGTAAAATGGAAGATTCTCACCTTCCTACATCCTTCCTCAAGAGCAGTGCGAAAATCCGCACTGTCTTGGTTGCCAATAACTGGGAAATCTCCAAGTTTGGATCTTCGGGATCCGAAAGCATAATATGCAACAACGAAGCACAGAAGCAGTACGACTAAGCGAAGGTTATCTTTGAACCAGAAAGTAGGTAGTTGAATATCCATGGTTGTATCCTTGGTAAAAATTGATATTAGATAATCACTCAGAAGACAGACGGAAAACATCGAACTTGGGCGAAATAGTTCTAAATATCACGATGTCAATGTTTCCTTTTAGCGTTGACTCAGCGTTAGTACAAATCCGATCATTCCGTGCCGCTTCCGGTTACCTTGCCCCAACTTGCCGTTGCTGCCATAAAGCCTCAATGTTGCAGGGAACAACCATATGTAAGTACTTAGTAGAATCGCGATAAGAGATTCCCGGGAACAGCGTCCCACGAACGGAGTTCCAAGGTATATAACGTAATTCCGACTTGGATTTCAACAGCCTTCATTGGCCTCTGATTCATTTGCGATAATCTTTGATGATGTCAAGAAGGCAATTCATAGAGCAGTCTCGAAACCAAACAATCACTCCATCTGAAGAATGAAAAAAACGATTAAATATCAAGTTCTCTTAAATTCTTATTTATTGAGCTCCTACAAGAACAAATATGATTGTAAATGCAGAATATCTCCATTTGTTGATATGATATTGAACTGAGCCAGATCCTATGATCAATTCACTCTTGAAATTGAAAGAATCAACTAATATCCAACAACAGGGGTCAATCGTACTTTGAGTTCGGACTTCTCCCAAAGGATGTAAACTTTCTGTTTCTCCCAATTCTCAAAACCAGGCTCTAATGCGATATCGAAGTTCCACAGCAGCCTTCCCATGATAAGACGCATCTCGGCATAAGCCAGACTAGAAGGAGACTATATTAGCCCACTTATTGGTGTATGAGTAGTGAACACAGACATACCTTTTCCCTATGCAATTGCGTGGTCCAAAGGAGAAAGGATTGAAAGGTTTCCGTTGATCGTCAGCGAACTTTTCATATTGTTCTACAGAACCGTTCTCCTTGCTAAGCCACCTCTCTGGCGTAAACAATTCAGGATCCTTGTAATTTTCGCTGCTTTGATTATAAGACCAATGATTGACTCCTACAGTCATTCCTCCAGCCACAAATTTCCCTGCTATCATCTCACCTCCGGGTGGAGTGGTTCGAGGAAGAGTCACTGACAGCGGTGGATAAACTCGTAGGGCCTCCTCTAGCACAGCGTTGAAGTACGGTAGCTTACTCAGAGACTCGGCGTTCATGTCATCTTCTACCGCGAAGGAGGTTCGGATCTCAGCGGTCACTTTGTTATAGGCGTCCAGATTTCGGGTCAAGTAAAAAACGCATCCAGAGAGCACCGTAGCCGCTAGATAACCAATTAGTCATATCCCTGACAACCGATAAATCATAGAACTAACTTGTTTCGCTGCCAGCAATTACCAATACCTGCGCGTTATTCAGAATTTCCTGCTCCGTTAATCCCTTCTCGTCATTTGCTCGGAGAATATGTGTCACTAAAATCACATTAGCGTATATTAAATCATCAAAGTTATTAATACAGCTTACTAATGTCAGGTCTATTCGTTTTCATCGCCATTCTCTCCTTGGTCTTTTGAGCACAATACTCGAACTGCTGTTTCCAGTTGTCGTTTTTGAGATGAAATAGCGGTTTGAGAAGACTTTGGATGCCCGGCACTCGTAGTATCGCCTGGAAAAAGCAGGATTCTTTGACACCTCCAAAGACCCATTGAATCCATGGATGTAACTCGCCAGTTTCTAGACAACCAAAGGACTGCCCAAAGGTTAAGTCTCCTATGAGATCGAAAGTGACAAAATTGAACCTAATATACTAGTTAGTGGTCACACACACCAACTTTTAAGCAGAAATTTTTCATCGAAACTCGTCAATTTTCTATCGGATATAGGGGTAACACGTCGCGAGAAATCGATTTACGCCAACTCTAACGTGTGCAGCCCTCTCGTTGAGGTGCTAGAGGAGGTATTGTCGATTT
>NW_006912374.1:5474-22214 GCF_000523435.1 Bipolaris zeicola 26-R-13 | reverse complement strand
CCAGATCAATGCCGATGAAACTCCTATTTGCTTCAAAGAGATCCATTTCTAGGCGGGCCTTCCCAATGAAGTCTCTTTTGCCAATCTCAAGCATCTTTCCATAGGGGGCAACGCATTGCCATGAAGCATGGAGTAGCTCACCAGAGAGACTGTTAAGCACAAGGTCAACTCCCCGACCCTTTGTAGCAACTTGCACATCATGCAGAAACGATGTGTCTCGGGAATTGAAAATTTGTTCCCGTTTAAGGCCAAAATTTTGCATCAAGTACTCAATTTTGACTTCGCTTCCGACCGTGACGTATACCTATCAATTACTGAAGTTAGCTTTATGATCTCGAAGTAGTATTGCTTGATCTGATGTGACAAATAAAGACTTAAAGATCTTACCTCTAGATCTGGGATATTCTGACATATGTTAAGAGCAGCAATGCCGATGCCACCACATGCAGAATGAATCAAAATCGACATGCCGGACTTTAATCCACCCATATCAAGCAAAGAGTGGATCACAGTAGCGTAAACGCACGGCATCGTCGCAGCCTGCTCGAATGGTAGCGAAGAAGGGATCTTGGCACATCGCTCGGCCAATACAGTTAGTTCAGTTGAGAAGCATTTGTCCGCAAGGTAGAAAACACGGTCTCCTGGCTGAAGCCCAGTGACACCGCTTCCGACCTTCGTCACTATGCCAGATCCTTCCAGGCCGATGCTGACATTGTTTGCCTCTACAATACCCATGCAGAGGAGTACATCCTACAGGCTATTAACACAGAAAGTTCACAATATTCTCCAAAGATGAAGGTTTTTTGAGAGATGGGGTATGCAAGGGGGGAGACCTACCCTGAAATTCAAGCCCACACACCGAGGCTCGACGACGATCTCATTGTGTGCCGGTTTCGGTGCTGTAAGGTCGACCCACTTGAGTGACTGCAGTAGTCCTGGGCGTCCAATTTGAAGTGTCACGGCTCCAGACTTCTGTGATTTGAGTGCCAACTCTTGAGATAGAGTGACGGGATGGTACCTGCCCACTTCGAGAGCTCCTTTGGTGAAGAAAAACTCCCGGTCTGGGTCTATGCCTGAAGTTTCCTTCAAACCTCTACTGCTTTGCCCCCTTTTGTGTGCAAGTCTTCCTATAAGCTTAGTAGCAGCAGCAAAGCCTGCATCGTCCATATGGTCCATTTCCAGCGTGGTAATGGCGACGGAACGCTCATTGCGCAGTGTGCGTAGGAGCCCCAAGGATAGCCCAAAACTAGGGTTTCCGTCGCGATCGACATTCCTTTGTGCTGGTGGCATGATCCAGAGCATTGGCGTACTGCCTAGACTTGAAACGATTGCTTGCAAAGCTGTTAGATTGGCTTCCGATATGGACTCGAGGAACGGCTTCCTGATATCGAGCAATGAGACCAACAGTTCTTGGTCATCTGATTTAATCTCCTGATTTTGCTCTATGCTCCTCAGGATTGTTCGGAAGCCCTTCTCTTCAATCGAAGAACGCAGCCGTACGACGCGCTCACAATCCTCATCGCATGGACGATACAACAAGGTCACCCGTGGACGATTGTTGTCTCGACCTACCTCATTTATGTCCGAATCATCAATGGTATTGTGAACTTGCGAGCTTCTCGCAGGTCGGGAAATGATATTGGCGTTGATGTGGTAAGGACTCGGCGCATCGTATATGGCAGCATCGGTGCCTGAAAAGCCAGCTTGCTTCAGGACTGCGTCCCATTTTTCTGGCGTCAGATAAGGCTCTATGGATCTGCCTTCTCCGGCTCCAAGCCACCATCCTGGCAAGATGCCCATGATGCTAGATTTCGAACACGTCGTTAGTAACACTGATAGCACTAATTGTATCAAACAGAGCGCATGATGCTGGAAATGCCACCGCAAGGCCTTTTCTAGAAGTTTTTTACGAGCGATGAACTTACAAGTTAACCATTTGCATCTTTGGGGATAGTTCCTGAAGGAAGAGGTAGCCCTCAGGAGCGAGCAGTTTGCGCACATTTGCCAGTGTCTCACCCAGCGATGGAGTGGCGTGAAGAACATTGCCTGCGATGATCAAATCGAACGATGCCGCCTCGAATCCTTGCTTGACAGGGTCCTTGGTGATATCGAGAACCCGGAAATCCAGAGCGGGATACGCCTTGAACCGTTCACGGGCATTGACGAAAAATCCAGCAGAAATATCGGTATAAGCATAGGTAGAGTAGAGTCGATCGACTCCGTTTTTACTCATTAAACCCTCAAGAATAACCTGAGTGCTACCCCCTGTACCAGCGCCAATCTCAAGGACACGAAGTGTCGGTCGTGTATGGCCAGCAGCGACGAAGAAATCCACGGAATCAGTGCGTGACTCTACGTAGTTGTAATAATCTGTTAGACCATTGTCTGCTTGTAGCACTTCAATGCCGTCAATAGAACCTCGCAAGAGATCTTCACAACGGTCAATGATACGGCCAATCAGAATTGCCGCACTAGCGGCCCCTGATTTCATGATCTCCTGTCGCAATTCTACCAGAAGTGAGAGCCGAGCACTAGGCTCCAAAGATATGATCTTCTGGGCTTCAGGTCGAAGTTTAGAGTGGTCTTCACTCAGCCGGGCTGCTTGGTCATGAATCCAGTTGCGGAACATGCCCATGTGTTCAAGATGTGGAGGTGAAGGAATGCTTTCCATGCGCTCTTTGACAATAAAGATGGAGAGAAGAGTTAACTTTTCCACAAGATCAAGGTCGTGATTGTCGTTTAGCAAAGCTTGGTTTGGTCGAATCAGACTCTCCATATCGGCAAGATCAAGATGTGGCTTCCAAGTGAGTTGGGCCGCCGCGATGGATTCAGAATTACTGTCATTTAGCTCAGTAGATTCAATAGGAGAGAACTTTCCACCCTCTAGTTGCAGCAAGATAGCTCCATTTTTCTTGGAAAATACCTTTGCGTTTCCGGAGATTGTTCCCCCCGAGGTTGATGAGGATGATGCTTCGATCTGGGACCCCTCAACCTCCGTTGCCTTGCCATTTGCTAAATATAGATTACCGATGACTGTTGGCACACATAGTTTTTCAGCACGGTAAAAGATACCTTCGCAACTAGCGGGAAAGAACAATTGGAGGCAATGATCAATCGTAGCGGGGTGGATCGCATACGACGATTCTGAGGTGGCCATCTTGCTCAATGTAGCCATGGCTCTCTTGCCATTTGGCTGACATTTAACATCTTCGAGTCCACGGAAGCAGGGTCCATATCTTAGTCCAAGCCTATGAAGCTGGGGATATAAGTCGTTTACAGCGCGTGGATAGGCTTCATTATTAGTCGTTGACAAGTGCTGGGATGTTGCTTCCTTAAATTTATCCGCATCGCGATTCGTCCTGACCTGGCCATCACAATGCTTCATCCAGTTTGAGCCATTGTATGACATGATGCTAAACTCCCACCAATTTGAGTCAAGCGTGTTGGTAAGTCGTACAGGTCGCAGGGTTGTTAACAATTCGATTGGCTTGGAATCGGTCATCACCAATGCAGACCGTACGATGACATTCCTTAGGGTAAATCCGTCGACTTCAGTACTCTCAGTCGCTTGGCGAACGGCCTCAACAGCCATGGAAAGGTAACCTGCACAGGGGAAAATCACGTCGTTGAGGACCTGGTGATCGCGTAGCCAGGGTACCGCTTCAAGTTTTAGGACATTTCGCCATTCAGGCTGAAGCTTGCTACTCTCAAGAGTCTTCGAGCCTAGAAGCTCATGCTGAGGGTACTTGCGGAACCTCCACTCTTTACTTATGCGGCTCTCGGCCCAAAATTCTTTCTCGTGGTTCCATGGATACAGTGGCAGGTCCGTCACCACATTCCCCACAGGCGAGATACGGGACAAGTTTATAGGTACACCCTGGATGAACAATTCTCCAGCAAGTTTGAGTACTGACTCTACGGAGTCTTTTCCACGAGTCAATGCCGTTGCGTATGCTTGCTGGCCAGTGCCATGAGCCTTGAATATCTGACGAAGAGGCCCCGCTAGAGCGCTGTGTGGGCCAATTTCAATGAAAACGCCCCTGGAAGACGACTGGGTTTCGAGAAGAAGCCTCACCGCGTCGGTAAAGAGCACTGGGCTTTCGAGATTCTCGCGCCAGTATGAAGCATTGAGAGATCCAGCTTCTTGAAGCTGTTTACTCTTCACACTGGAAAAGAATGGGATCACAGGAACCTTGCTGTGTAGCTTGCCGTTTAACAGACTTTCAAAGCTATCTCCCAGATCGCGCATGTGATCTGTAAAGAACTCACTGTTAGATATATGTGCATTGCTAATCCACCTGCGAGAGAAAAGCACATTGGAGACTGAAATGAGGGCTAATGACTTACGGGAATGATATGCTACTGGAACCTTCAGCAGGCGCACCAAAGCATCTGGCTCCTTCTCTTGTATCTCTCTGCATACGTCTTGGAGGGCATCCTTGTCTCCAGAGATCGTGATGCTCTGTGGGCTGTTGTCGCATGCGACAACCACTCCGTCAGCTAGATATGGAATGACGTGCTGCGCTCCCAAACCAACTGCGGCCATTCCTCCGGATCTTTTATTGTATTTGTTCACGTATCCGCGGTAATATGCAATAGTGATGGCCTCGGCGGAAGTAATGGCACCTGCAGCATATGCAGCCGCTATCTCACCGCTAGAATGGCCGACAACAGCGGTCGGTAGGAGGCCCCAGTCTCGCAACAGGTCAACTAAAGCTAACTGAACAGCACAAACAAGTGGCTGTGAGAATTCAGCTTCACCTATTCTGCTAGTAGCCTCTGGCTTTCTCAACTCTTCTGCAAGATCCCAAGTTGGACTATGCTCGAGCTGTGACAAAACACGACCTAAATTACTAATGGTATCGCGAAAGATGGAGTAGTCTTGTAGAAGCTCACTTGCCATCCCAGCCCACTGGGCTCCCTGGCCCGTGAAAACCATGTTCACATCCGCTTTAGCGTTTGCTACCTTGGCTGGAGAAGAAAACTCGAGCGCTGGTTGGCTCTCGCCTTCCAACGAGATGGTAGGAACAACACTATACGCGCGATGAGACAAGTGCTCCCTCCGGTTGCAAAGCGTGTACGAAACATCTAGTTGGTTCTTTTTGTTCTGTTGCTGGTATTTCTGGTGTTCAAGTACCCTCGTCTGTAGAGAAGCAGGACTAGCCGCAGATATCGTATACAGTACTTTTCTTGGCGTATGCAATCCATGACCAGTGATATTAGATACTCCAGCTTCCTTGTTTGATTTAACGCCGTTGGAGTCATCGCTAAAGAATTTGCTTACCAACTTGTATCGTAAGTTGATGTGACCTTTGTTGACGTCTAACGTTCTGGCTCCATGAACCCCGTTTGTGAATCTAGTTTCGTCCGAGACACTGGTGAGTTTTCTATCATCAAACTTCGTAGTTTTCCTTGTACCCAAGTATGGATCGCTCATGAGTTTCTGAACGGCATTATCGCTGAAGAACTGGTCGATACTCTCTATAATGCAGTGTGCATTTGCGCCTCCAATGCCGAAAGAGTTAACACTGGCACGAAGGGGTTGGTTTTCCGGCCAAGGAAGAACCTCGCAGGGAACTACCATGTTGGCTTCATTAAACGGGATCTTGGGATTCGGTATCGAAAAATTGATGTTGGGAGGGATTTTCCGATTCTCCAGGGCCAGTACCACTTTGAGAACAGAGGATATACCCGAGGCTCCCTCACTATGGCCTAGGTTTGGCTTGACGCTTCCCAAATAGAATGGTCGTTCTTTCCTACCTCCGAATACACGTGAGATGGCGATCGCTTCCAGTGGATCGCCTACTGGAGTCCCCGTTCCGTGAGCTTCAACAAAAACCGTATCCTTAGGGTTCAAGCCCGCTTCATGATATGCGTGCTGTATTAGAGTCATGTGACTTTCCGAACTAGGCATAGACATTCCCGGGGTCTTGCCATCTGAGTTTGAAGATGTTGCTCGTATGACTGCACGAATGGGATCTCTATCTCTAAGTGCGCTATTCAGACCTTTTAGAAAAATAGCATTGATAGCTTCGCCCCTAGCATATCCATTGGCATTGGCATCAAAACTTTTACAAGAGGCATCTGGAGATAGCACACCTTGCTCTGTCATGGCCATTGACATAGTCGGCGAGAAGATAAGATTCGTGCCAGCGACGATGGCTCCATCACAGTCTCCAGCCTGAATGGCTCGCACAGCTTCGTGAAGCGCAATCAATGATGATGAGCAGCCGGCTTTGATGGTGTACGACGGGCCTTTGAGATTGTATTCATAGCTAATGCGATTGGAAATCGCAAAGTCGTGACTACCGGATACCCGATATGTGCCCGAGTCAAACAAATCTTTAGCGTGAAGGTCGAGCCAGTCCTGTAATTCATCCAAAAGTTAGACCCTAAACTAGCAACGGTAGATATGTAAAATGCTGAACAAAAACGGTGACTTACTTCTCCCCAAACGCCAACGTAACATCCAATATTGCTACCCTGCCAGTTGACCTGACCCGATGATTCCATACACTCGTAGACGACTTCGAGCAACATTCGCTGTTGCGGATCAATATCGTTCACTTCGGTAATTCCCATAGAAAAGAGCGATGTATCAAGGTGATGAAGATCGTCAGAATCATCCAAGAAGTGTCCATGTCGCATAGCTACTGAACCCGGTTTGCGTGATGGACTATGAAATCCGTCTACTGAGAATCTTGAAGCTGGAATTTCGCACCGTGTTGAGCGTTTCTCAACCAGGGTCTTCCATAGTTGTTCGGCAGTATGAATGGTTCCAGGCAATCTCATGCCCAGACCGACGATAGCTACCGGTGGAACCTGGCTCTGACAATTGTCGTCCGTGTCGATTATCCCATTGCTCACTGAGTGCTCAGCTGATCCACTTTCTTCGAGAGTCGCGATAATGGCCATGTTGTGTAGATATTCCAAGAAGTACCGGTTAGTCGTTTCTGTAGATCTGTGATCTAAAAGATAGGAGAGCTGACGTATATAAGAGAGTAGTATATCGTGTAATTGCTTCAGTCAAGAAAACGAGACGAGAAGAAATGCATTTAAGGCTTAGTAACGGATCTCGCTCTTATTCAAAGTCTTTCTTTAGCCGTTTATGGCCCCAATTAACACTTCAACTGCAAAATATAAACATGTTGGTAATTTCCCGGATTGATACCTTAGGAAAGACGTGCCAGTCCAAAATCTGCAAGCTGCCAACAACTATCCGAAAACGAAGAGATCAATTGGTATCTGCTCTAAGTATCACGGATACTGTTCTGGAACACGCTGATAGCTTTTGCTGTTGATTCCTCCATACCTATGCACTTCGGTTGCTGTTTGCTTCTAAGGCAAGCTGCAACTTCCCTGTTCGTAGATCTCTGTCACATACATAGATACTTAACCGACTATTGCAGATTGTCAAGATCAGCTAGCGTATAAGAAGATGTGCCGGGAAAAGGTCGGTCCTAATGTTTAGGACTTGTGCTGGTTCCGTCATTCGCCAAGCATTGCGGTTGCCGAAAACAGCCGTTCCGAGGTACATCCGCGTTATCGGCTCTAGACTGACCGAAATTGTTCATGGGATCGGGAACCCCAATAACGACGAGGTCAGTTGCAGACATATATTACGGTACTAGTGAGCGCGTCTGGTCGTGAGTATTCAAGTATCGATACACTATACCCTCGCCACGCGTTACCTAATCGGACTATACTACCAATACCACGCTACGTGCCTATTCTCAATACAATGGCATCTATTGAAGAGATGAGGAGGATCTGGGGTGATGTTCTCGGCATTGATCCTGGTGAAATTGGTTTGGATGAGAATTTTATAGACTGTATGGGTTTTCACTGTATTTAAGCAGCGATAAAAATCTGCTAACCTGTGTGTTATTTTAGTGGGAGGTGATTCTGTAAGAATGATTGTACGTTAAACAATACAAGAAGCTCATTGGTTTAGGTGAAAGCCCTACAGCTTCTTGGCGAGATAGCATCCCACAATGTCGAAGTTGATCTAGAAACCTTCATAAATAGTAAGCTACTACAGTTCTTCGCGCGCTATCATTTACATCCTTCGTAAAAACTCCAAGGAGCTGACATTGATTTATTGCGAAAAAGCTGGAACTATTCAGACCCTCTGGAATGCTTTACATACCCAGACCGGAAATGTACATAGCACGAATGGACGCGGCTACAACGGAAATAAAGAATCAAGCGTATCACAAGCATCTTCTTCTGGCACAAACACCAAACTCGAGATAGAGTACGATGGTTCAGCCTGGAAGCAAGTAGACCTTGTTCAAGATAGTGTCCTCTCTACGGCTCCAGTCAGTCCAGTACAAGGTAGTAAATCTTTGATATCACTCACGAACTATGCAATCCCCATTCCTTCGCTTGAGCGATCCAGTTACACAAAAAATAAGTTCTAATTGACAGTAAATTAGGTTTTTTCTTAGACCTAGGCCTGGCTGGGTATATTGGTCTCATCAACTACATCTTTGAAGTGGAGGGTTCGGATCTGAAACATGGCTTGACAACCCTCGTAAATCTTTTAGAATCTAAAAACCCCATCTTTCGTACGCTTATTGCAGCTACGGAAGATGGGAGCTTCGCACAAGTTTTGACTGCGAAGAGTACGTCATCATGGTTTTTTACCTCCGACCTTGGCACCTACTTAGAGAAAACTATGACTCAGAAGTTTGAGCTGGCAAAGCCAGCTGTACAATACGCTTTAGTCGTCGGAGACCCCACCCATGAAGGAAGCAGCTTCTTCGTTATCTCACTACATCACACTCACTGCGATGCATTCTCCCGATTTCTCATCAGCAAGGAGATATCACAGATTCTGGAGTCGCCATCATGTTACGCACAAGATAGAAACCCTGAACGCCCATGGTTTGGCGATTACGTCAAGGATGTACAGCTAAAAGCCACGAACGATAATGCCACCTTGTTTTGGAATACTTACCTGCGCGGCGCAAACTTATCCAACATCCATCCTCCTGATAAAGCGACGATCAACGGCGAGTTGGAGGGTGCTATCATCGAAAGAATCCAAGCCCCTGTCACCCCGCGCATTGCGAACAGCCACTCTAGAAATCCAACGCAAATCATTCTTGCAGCATGGTCTATGGCTTTAGCAAAACTATCGGGGCTTCGTGATATCACGTTTGGGCTCTGCCGTCACGGCAGGTCATCTGGCTCTTTCATGGATGTGAGACGTGTAATGGGCCCTTTGGTGAATGCGCTACCTTTCCGCGTTTCTCTTACCTCCAACGAGGAATCGGTTCCTAAACTGCTGCAGAGGATCCAGACCGATATCACAACCACAAACAAATGGGAACATGGATTCTCTCCGAGCATTTTCCCAAGTGCTGACGGAAATCCATGGGTACAGTCACTCGTTGACTTGAAGTCAGAGCTGCATGGAATGAGAAATGGTCTTTCAGCAAAAGATGATCAATCGGCTATAAGCAAGATGACTCCAAGGCCAGATTTAGATATCTATGATATGAAGAGTCATTGGGCAGTTTTGCTATCTATCAAGCAACAGAAGAATGCATTCCAGGTCTCGATGTACTACCAGAAACCTCTCCTTGAGGACGAAAAGGCAGGGGTCTTGTTTAACCATTTCCGCGATAGCGTTCAAGCTTTATCTACCGCAGATGATAGTGTAGGTAAATTATTGGAATAGTCAAGAAATCATGACAAGTGCACGTATAGTTGCTTGTTATGGGACTGTCTTCTTGAACTTAATCATTAATTCAAATAAGAACTGTCTTAATATGATTTGAAAAGCAGGTTTCCAGAATTTCAGGTGTGTGATCGGGTTGTTCTGGACAAAAGAGTGTATTCGGTTGGCCGTCTTTGTGCTTATGTAGTACATTTTACAATCGAGCCAGAGATATCTGCTAAGCCTTTACCTATACACGCTATCCAAGCCTGGAACTGCACTGTGTTCTCGATAGCCGTATCCTATTTTCTATAGCCGCACCACTAACTATTTTCAGATAGCCGTGGGCCTGCTCATGTAATCTACCGTAATGTCGGATAACTGACTTGAGAAGGATTCTTCGTCAAATGAAGAAATAACTACCTATTATTGAGGCATTTATAATTAGTGTGCTGGTTTGGATGGTGTCTTGAATACAAACAACCAGTACAGTGGGAGTATCATTGCTCTACTATCATCTATCCCTTCATCCTTGTATATCGCTACCCGCTTGCGTTCTACTGAGAGATACAGTATGCAAGGGTACCAAGAACACAATTCCCATTCTGCATATCTGCGGAAACGAAAACCCTACATATCTGATAGCCTGCCTTTTTACAAAGCTTGTGCTTATCACGCGGATGTATTTGGGTCATTGCGCACCTACATTGTCGTCTCCAAGTCGATTAGTACAACTCCAGCCCTTGAAGCTCTCCGATCTGCTTTAGGCGCTACCAAGATCGCTGGGATCCGATACGGCATCACATCTCATTCACCTTGGGAAGATGTGTTCGAATTGACGGAAGCCATACAAGCTGCGGACGCGGATCTTATTATTACTTTAGGTGGTTGTTCTATAACAGACGCCGTCAAGCTCGCAAGGCTCTTCGTTCCCAATAACGTGTCAACAGTGTCGGGTGCAGAGAAATTATTCGCAAAGATAAGGGCGGGAGAGTTTGTGGAGCCCGCGGCAATCCCCGTCATTAACGTACCAACAACGCTTTCTGGGAGTGAATTTACATGTGCTGGCGGTGCGACAGATTCAAACACCGGTCATAAGCTGGTAACGATGCATAAGTCCATGTATGCCGACGTTGTTATTCTTGACCCGAGGTTATCATTTGGTACTCCGCGGAAAGTGTGGCTATCCACTGGAGTCCGAGCCATCGATCATTTCATTGAAGGCCTTTATGGTAACGCAGCTGCACTTTTCATCGACATGCACGAGGAGCTCGGCATCGAAGTCGACAAAGATATCGAGAACATCATTGTTAGAGCCCTCGGAAACCTGCTGACAAGCTTGTTGTCAATCAAGCACAACTGGGACGACGAAAAGGCGAGATTACGAGCCTTTATGTCTGTACAGGAATGTCACCGGGCAGGATTTAACGGAATAGGCGCAAGTCATGGTATTGGTCATCAGCTTGGTCCTTTGGGGGTTGGACATGGCGAAACAAGTTGTATCATTCTGCCTTGGGTTTTGCGATACAACTGGAATCATGGTAGCGAGACTCTTCGACGTCGACTTGAGCTGGCGACTGCCACATTTTGGGAACAGGAGAACGTGGCGGAATGTCTTCGTTCTGCTGGTCTTATTAGTCAAGAAGCAGACCTCTGCGATGTAGTGCGAACTTACATCAATTGTCTTGGTCTACCAAGAACTCTGGGAGAGTTCAGTATTAAGAATGAACATCTTGAGGGGCTAGCTGAAAGTGTTATGAAAGACTGGTGCACTAAAGTCAACCCTGTCCCATTGAACAAAGACAGCGTATTAGAGATACTGCATAGTGCAGCGTAAAACAAAGGACAATTGTACCTTATGATATTCAAGGGGGAAGAGAGACATTGTAATTTCGCACGAGTCTCCTAGTGGCGGGAAGATAGGTCGGAGCACGCACTTTAACACTCACCTCACCTATAGAAAATCGAGGTTTCACAACAACATGTATCTATCGTCACGAATGCAATATCAAGAAACTATTCTTTCGAACAATCGGTAGTATATATAGTCTTACACTGCGTGGTGTTGATGTTTTCTAGCTGCAAGTGTCTATAGGTAGTTAACTGCTAAGATCTCTCCTCAATAGCAGAGAAATGATTAGTAGGCGGCAACTAATCTCTAGGCAAGGGCTGAGCTTAGTGAATTCAAAGCATTGTGTCGTTTACAGCTACAGGAACAAGGGGAGTGAGAAAGCTCGGATTGAACGAGACATTTAGTCCAAAGACTTTATGTGGCACGTAGTAAGCTGAGGTACAACCCACGGGTGTGCGATTGAAACACACAAAACGTCCTGGATGATATTAAAGTACTTAAGTTCGTGGTAAATGCCAAATCGTGCTGTAATGTCGTTGGCTAGACTTTCTAGAAGCAACCGGCATATCTGAGTGACCAACAAACCCAGAAAGGGCACTGCAGTCATCGAACATCACAGTTTACATCCCACAGGCAGCCATTCTAGGATTCAGTTGTTGCCGGATCCGACGTACACTCATTGAATAGGCTGTTCCGTAGCGGATATATAGCGCTAAATGACCTAGGCAAGACAGGCCTATGGAAAACCGTCTGGATCTTCATATGGCAGTGACTGCGATTACTGTTTGGTATACTAGCATTGTTACACGCTTCCGTAGTGGTAGTATCGATCTAAAAGAACCACACTAACCGAAATTGCGTTCCGACCTTACCTTATCCAACACTATACCCTATTTGTGCAGTTCCGACGGATATCAGAATGCGAAGACGTTGACACGGCCGTTGAGTGTCTTGGAAAGCGGGTTTCCAACATATTATTAAATCGTTTCTTGCATCGCGGTAGATTGTTATTATATATTCGCCGGAATCCACTGTTAATGCAAAATTTCCTAGTCACGCAGCTTTGTTGCCTTGCTAGGCCTTGTCTTAGGAACGAAATTGGTTGTAGCCCCTACGCACCCTTTTCTTCGGCAAAGCCCACGCCATCCACATAATCACATCGGGGTCATCGTTTCGTCAAGCACCAACACTATGAGCGTCGCTAATACAAAGCGAGCATTCTGGGTGCCCACAGACCCACCGGTTTCTTTGGCCAACAAATTCTCCTTTTATGTTTGGGTTGTAATGATTGGATTTGCCCAGTTATGGAGAGATCTCAAGACATGGACATGGTATCGCCCATTACACTTTCAAGACATCGCAAACCATTACTTTGTGAGTAGTTTTCTTGATCCCCCAAAGTCCAGTTCTATACCAGTAGGAAGTCTCTTTCTTGTAGCCACTTTGTCCGCGTCATGAAGATCTTACCAAGCTGCATAGTACATTCCGATCGGCCGTGAAGACGTACGCATCCTTCTCAGCGCGCCTAATGATCGTGTGTTGATGAAAACGATCCCAAAAGCAATATCACAAGACTACAATGTTAAGAAGATGTTGTCTTATCCCGAACGCGAGATAGTCAACGCGGGATCTAATAACTATGGCGGTTTCACACGGTTCGAGTATAGCAGTGCATCTGTTATCAAACTAGCTCTACAGCATCTTCCATTCAATCCAGCGCCTCCAGAGCTCAGAATGCTTGCAGAGAAGGAGTTAGCTGATTACATGAATGCCAAGGCTTGTGCTACTGCAATATCTGGCTATGGGGCAAATCTGCTAGCATTTCTCACCTTCGCTGAAACAGCAAAGGAACTTGGGCGCCAATGCATTTTCCTGCTTGACGCCGAATCCCATAGCTCAATGTTCGTCGGGGCCTTCCTAAACAAGCAGGCGACCTTTTACCGGTTCAAACACAACGATGTTGCAGACCTAGAATTCAAATTGAGGACTTTGAGAGAGAATAATTCTAACGCCATGGTGTGTGTTGCTGTCGAAGGCATGTATAGGTATGTACTCCATTCTATATTGCACATAATTAGCGGTTTCGTCATGTGGTGAAAGAAGGAATGTTGCTGACTTCTATTTTCACGAACAAGTCTGGCTGGGAACGTGGCTCCAGTGCCTACGATCCTCGCCCTGAGAAAGATTTTCAGATTCTGCCTCTTGGTCGACGAAGCTCACAGCTTCATGGCACTAGGTCGCGGGGGCCGCGGTTCTTTCGAGTGGTGGCAAGCGCGCGGCTATGACTGTCCTCTTAATGAAGTGGATATCATGACTGCAACATTTTCAAAGAGCGTTGGATGTACTGGTGGATTTGTTGTGTCGAATGGTATCTATGCCACCGTTTTACAGAAACAGTCAAGTCTCCAACATGAGGCAGGCGATGAGACACTCTCTACGATCGTGTTACTGAGGGCACTGACTCTAATTCGAAAGCCTGAGTTTATAGAGAGCAGAATGTCCACGCTAGAAAAAAAATCCCGCTATGTCGCAGACCGGCTCCGCGAATCCGGATGCATAGTTCTTTCCCCGCCTGGGTCACCCATCATCTGTTTTCCTGTTGGTAGGTACACCTTACTGCCGTATCCTAAATTTTCTGAAAAACATGGACCTAACAGTTTCTACACTGTAGGTACTATTGAGAAGGCGTCTAAATTTCACGCCGAATTACTTCAACGCGGTTTTGCAATCGCCTGCGGTGTCCCTCCGGCTACACCTATCTGGTGAGTACGATTATCATTGCCCTCCCTGAAACTTTCAGTTCCACAGGTCTGAGCTTCGTGCTGACATAGTGTATTGATAGGTCATGTCGGATCCGCGTATGTATTTTCGCCACGACTTCTTGGAGTGATATTCTCGGTTTGGTGAATGCACTTATCACGGTCTCATGTTTGCTCAAAATTGACGGAGTACGACCCATCGGTTTCGATATTGGAAGCCTCCCCAGCGACGGCCTAAAAGAAAGAACAACAGCAGGAGAGAACCATGTCGTCGATTCAGCTCTTCAAAAATATGTCCTGGACCTGGCTGCAAAGTATCCAGCGAATGGATCCAAGACTATAGCACCTCTCACTCTGAGCCAGGTCTGTGACGTTTCTGAGGCTGGTTTGCAGTCTTTCGACAAGTACGGCATTGGTGCTTCTTCTGTCAGATGGTTTTATGGCACGTTTGACGTCTTCATTAAACTAGAAGACCGACTTGCGAGCCTTTATCCTTCTCTTATTTCTTTTTCAGGAAACTGCCGAGGTACGTCCTTCTTACACAACATTAGTTACTGAATATTCTGACATTACCGTGTTATTCTCAGCAATGCTAGGATCCGATGCAAACGTTATGGCAATCTCATTGCTTAGCGCCACAACAGCCCCTTTGTATGCAAAAGATGTTCTGAATGTAGTACTGGTTCCGCAAACTGCATCTTCATCTGTTAGAAGAGGGGCAACGCTTGACAAGGTCCAGTCTTCGACCCGTGTTATTATATACGATGACATGAAGAATCTAGCAGTACAAGTTCGCGATCTGCACAAAACCCGAGCCTTCCATCTCACACTGTACCAAGAGACAGTTTCAAGAGACGGCTCTCTCTTAGATCTCTCTAACAGTATCAAGCTCATCTTATCAGCATTTCAAGACATCTCCAGTCTAAAAGGGCTGACGTTGATCCTGGATGACAGCCGAGGGCTTGGAAAGGTTGGACCTCGGCACCTTGGATTCTTAGACGAAATGGAGTCCCAACATGGAACCACGTTCTTCTCAAAAACGCTAGGCCCACAGCTAGCAGCTGTAACGACAGTGGTCGTCTTTGGATCGTGGTTTGAGTCGTTTCACCATCAGGGCGGCTATGTCATTAGTAGCCAAACGTTCACCGATTCACATACAGTCAGTTCAAAGAGCTTCGTCTTTTCAACTCCGCCGATGATTGTCCAAGCTGCCATGTCGGACAAAGCGCTGGAGCTTTTATCGCAAAGAGACTAAGTGTAGAGCTTGAGTATATAGCACTGTTTGAATTTTCTAGCTTTTACCCAGTAGATTAGTTTAGCTAAATGCGAGCGAGATCTCTGCATGTATTGTGGTGTAGTATCACGTGACTAGTTCGTAGTATATATTGCGATTTTCTTTCAAACGTAGATAGACACCTTCTCCAATAAATCCTCTACAGCGATTAACTATCAGCTTACTCTATCTACTCGATTGCGCGTCGCCCCTCTGATCTTTTGAGCTCGATCACGTATCGTGCCACAGTATCTAGTGCTGAAAGTCACCAACATAGAGGAACGATTGCTTTGTTATATTTCAAGTATGTACCGTCGCACGATACGTGATCGGGCTCAGAAGATCAAGGGGCGACCCGCAACCGAGTAGGCAGAGTAGGGCGGAAATCTAATCGCTATGTTTGTATTGGGGGAAGAAGGGTGATATATCTACACTGAAGAGAAATCACAATATACGTTCATACTCTGATCACGTGACTTCACGTCATAGTATGCAGACAGAGGTAAGGAGTCTTCTACACGCATTGGCATATATCCTAATATCCTAAAAACATCCCATTCTTCTTTTTGCCCTTTTGTATAAGCCTTCGGAAGAACACCGTTCTATTGATTTCCTGAAAACTAGTCGAAACTAGTACTATTCGACAGCTACGGATGAGTGAAGCCCAGCGCATACAACTATATTGTCTGCGACGAGATGGCGGCGTCAGCATCGACTAATGGCGGTGGTAACCACCCTGACACGTTCGCGACGCGTCAGGGCTGAACAATAACAAGGCGAAGGGGACAGCCGGTAAGGCCAAGAAGGGGGCAGGAAAAGAAAACGAGAATAACGAAGTAACTAAATTACTAAAGGAATGTATGCAGGAAGGAGTAGCAGAGCGAGAGAAAGGCGAATCTGAATTTGCACGCGCGATACTCGCCAGCCTCAAAAAACTCGAATCATTACTTGGCAATAGCCAAAACAATACTATAGCGAACGATGAGACTAACCATAAGTACCCTGTGCGAAAACAGCCGCAACCTCCGAGAAACCAATCAGCGGCTAGTGATGCTTAAGAAAAGAACGAACATCGTACGCATGTCCTTCATCTTTGAATATTCAAACNTAAGCTGGCTCAACTCAGCTGCAAGCTTATTTTGAACCATCTTTCGTGCCGAATGGGAGTAAATAACTCCCATTGAAGATT
>NW_006912374.1:0-5467 GCF_000523435.1 Bipolaris zeicola 26-R-13 | reverse complement strand
TCCCATTGAAGATTTGAGAATCGTACGGGTGCGTTGTTGCCGTGATCGCCGTGATTGTGCGATTGAAGTCATGGTGCGCAACTCACCAATCGCTTAAATAATAGATTTGCAAAAAATATTGTATTGACGGTAATATCGTATGGAGCGTCGGCACTCGCCACAGGCGAGTGTCAGCGCAGCTGACTTAGCTTAATAAGCCAAGCCTTAGCACGGATAGAGCACCCGGATTCTGCTTACCATCCGAACAGCGCTCAGACAACGCGCTCAGATACTGTACGTACGCTAAGTAGGGACCCCCGCTTCCCGCGCGATTACATAACTTATCATCGCGTGTGGTCGTTTAGCCTTTGCTGTTAAACATGATGAGCAACCGAGGGTCGTGGCATGATCGCTCGCTTGGAACGTACGATGTCAGTGTAACAGAGTTTCGGTTTTGACGAGCGGACGTAACGGACATGCCTGGTTGCAGAATATCCATGTGCTTGTCTAAATACGTTATCCGAAAGCTTCGGAAGTCCTCTTTGTAATACCGACCTACCAAAATCTGACTAGTAATACCGAGAGAGACTCGCCGCTCTCAACATTACAATACGTCTTTTTTATCTTACACGGCGACCCAATTAAATCCCCACTAGTCTACCTTTTACAACTTTCTTTTCCATTACATGAACCAGAATATGAGCAACGAAAGCAGTCTTCTTCTTCTTACTGGCGCTACTGGCCATGTTGGCTTTGCTGTACTTGTCGCAGCGCTCCAAGCGGGCTACAACGTCCGGGTTGTTCTTCGTACTGCGAGCAAATCAAGTTTGATTTTGTCCTCAGAAGCAGTGAAAGAAATTCTAAGCTCTTCTACTGCGCCAGAGCTCTCTTTTGTAGAGGTTCCCGACGTCACGATACCAGGCGCCTTCGACTCCGCCATGCGAGATGTTGTCTACGTGATACATTCTGCTAGTCCAATCAATCGTGGAAAATTCCAGGATTTACAAAAGGAGCTAATTGACCCCGCTGTTAAGGGTACCTCGAACATCTTAGAGGCCGCGCGAAACACTCCCTCCGTTCATCGAGTAGTTATCACTTCTTCCAATTCCGCAATCGTCAATTATAACTCTCCACCGGCAATCGGCACGCGTGTCTTGCCTAGCGATCGTCAGTCAGACTATTCTCTTAATCAGACGATGCATGATGGCGAAGAAGCCTATGTTGCGGCCAAGACGGCGGCATTGAATGCTACAGACGTCTTCGTCTCCAAAGCCGATAATCTGCACTTTGACATTGTCAGCATCATGCCGACCTATGTTTTTGGCCCCAAGGGACTTGCCCAATCTCCCGAAGATATATTGGATGGTAGTAATGTTTTTGGCATTGGCCTCGTACTCATAAAACAACCGTGGGGCTCCCTTCGCATCGAGGCTGTCTCCTGCCATGTGGATGATGTTGCCCAGGCCCACGTACGAGCGTTAAATCATAGCAACGATGCACAATTCCCATATAATGCTGGAACTCATCAATCTTGCTTATTGGGAACCCCTTTCCAACCAGATGAAGTGAAGGAGATTATTCAAAGAGAGTTTCCGGAAGAATTATGGAAAGCGGAAGATGCAGTCTTCGGAGGCAAAGGCTCTTACGAGTGGTACCATGTCGATTATGATATTGACGCAGCAGAGAAACTACTGGGTAGAAAACTGCAAGGTATATCAGAACAGATTCGTAGTAGTGCTTTACAGGTCTTGAGTATAGCCTAATTTCGAAAAAGTTCTTACAGCAAATATGATGGATTGTCACAGGATTTGGGATTCTAGTAGTATAGATGCCGCTTAGTATTGTCTTCCTATTTGTTCAAATATTGTTCATAAATCGTACGAAGTATATTTTTTCCTTACCTTGGTTCTTGAAAGAATCGTTAGGGATTGTAGAAGCGTTTCGTGCACGAACCTTCGACGCACTAACGTTCAGTAAGGTGGTGCTTTTAATTATCTTTTGCAAAATGAAAGGAGTCACTTCTCGAACACAAAATAGCTTCACAGTTTTTGTATCTTCTATTAGAACAATGGTACGATACATATTCATCGTAAAGAGCTATATGAATGTAGCTTATTTAGAATCTTCTAGCCCAAGACGTACTGCCACTTCATTGTAACCGTCCATCCAGAGACCTGGAGCTCCCCGTGGATACTGGGAGCGAAACCCTAAGCTACGCTGCGCGCGCTCGGACAGTCCTCTTACAACATCGGCGTTTAAAATGTGCGGATGCGCTTCCTCAGGCGTTAGATGGTTTGCACAAAAGGTAAATGCAACACATCCACGCTCGTGATCCGTCATGTTAGCACCAGTGCCATGAACTACTTTGCCTCCGAATAGCAAGCAGTCGCCAGCCTCCATCTCACTTGCAATCGTTTGATCAGTGCTCCATTTCCGGTCAAAGGACCACTTCTGACTGCCAGGGATTATTCGAGTCGCACCATTAGCGTCGGTAAAACCGACGGTGGCAATAAGGAATGTGACTTGTGTCTCAGGGCCATCCGGACCGAGCAAATGGTAATGTGGATAATTTCCCAAGTCACGATGGAGGACTTGTGCGGGTTGGCCAGGACCAACGTTGATAGTGTTGGCGCTGCTGATCCAATAGGCATCTATTCCCGGTCGACCCCCCTTACCAAAGGAACGCGCGGCAATAGCATGCAAGAAATCGTTGTCCAACAAGTGATCGCGAAAAACGGCACTGCAATTCGTGAGACCGCCTGCACGTTTTGTCTGTGATCCGTGGAACCTTTGAAGTGGTCCAATATCTGTAGTGGAGCCGCGCTGAAACTTCTCGAGGAGCGGTTCGAGCTCTTTCCGGAGTTGTTTGACTTGTGTGGGTGTCAAAATGCCCTTTATAATAACGCCACCGTCTTCTTCCCAATATTGGAAGACCTCATCCAAGGATGTATCGGGCGTTACTTCTCGGAGTTTGGTGTGGCCATTGGGAATGCCCATCTGGCTAGTAATGTCTGGAAAGGCCATAGTTTTGAGATTAATCTGATAAGTGGCAGTAATATCTGTGGTTTACTCGGGATGTCTGAAGCCTCAACACACTCTCAACCGAATACTTATCATGCCGTAAGAACTTGGTGTTTTCATGTCGCTATATAGCACTAAGCCCAATATGGAAAAGGCGATGACGGCTCGCCGGATACTGAGACTGGACAGCCGGTTCCCAAACCAAGCATTCCGTTTCAACGATTCTTGTTCAAGCCCCTAACATGATCTATTATGCGTTTGCCAATTGTCTCAAACACTATATCTCATTGTGCTACAGTGTCTGAGAAAGATGGGTAGTAGCTTACCTACGCGAATATATACAACCAATAAACAGTTTCTTCTCTCTCAAGTTATCGAAACATGACGGCCGGTTTAAACTCTCTGGTTCTTCCCAAAAACCTGGAGGAGAATGAATCCGCTGCTATCATAACACCTTCGACTAGATTTGCGCCGCAAATAGAAGTCTCCTACAAACGTCTTGCGGCAATAACCGATTTGTTACAGCGCGATTTAGCACGTTTAGGCATATCAAAAGGCTGCAAAGTCGCAATAGTACTACCTAACGGCCTGCATTTTGTCGCTTCATTCCTCTCAGTTTTACGCCAACGAGCAATTGCGGCCCCTATCGATGCCCAACTCACGGAAAGCGAATATAAAGACATCTTCTTGCGGACGAAGCCTGATCTCGTAGTGACGGTTCCAAGCTCATCAGATTCAAGCAGCAACAAAGCCCCTGCGGCTCCAGTTGTGCAAGCAGCGCTTGGTTTAGCCCTGCGTGTAGCCCTTTGTCGAAAAATAAGCGATGTTGAGGAATGCATCAAGCCAGAATTACACCTTCGCCTGGAACTTCTGGACTCCACTTCAAGGAACTTTCAGCCTGCCACCGTTGTGCTTGAGACATCCGTTTTCTCAAAGAACGATGTGTGGTCTGAAGATGGAGCCCTCATGCTCTTGACTAGTGGAACCACAGGGGCGCCTAAGTCGGTAATCCTTAGTCATATAAACCTTCTTGTTGCTATGCGCATCATCATCGCGAACCATCAATTGTCTTCCAGTGATCGAACTATTATTATCACACCTCTCCATCATATCATTGGAGTCTGCGGCTCTCTTCTGGTTACTCTTTTTACTGGAGGTTGCGCCGTGATACCAGACTCTTTACCCGGAACCTTTTGGCAGTACTGTACGGATTACGATATCACCTGGTTTCATGCCGTTCCCACCCTTCATCGATTACTGTTAAGATTTCCTCGCACCTCCATGCCTCCTAAACTGAGGTTTCTAAGGTCTGGGGGTAGCGAGATGGCACCAGACTTGTACGAGGCAGTGACGGCATTAGGCATACCATTGTTGGAGGTCTACGGTATGACAGAAACAGGTCCAGCAATTTTTTGTAACCATTTTGACAGGAAATGTGCGGGAAAAAGGCAAAGAAGCCACTATCCGATTGCGGATGCTGTCGACGTGATCATACTTGTGTCCAGCAATTTGCCGGACTGCGAAATCGATGATGAAGATTTGTCACAAGTAGAAGAAAACACCAATTTCAGAATGACCAAAGAGCCGAATGTCATAGGGGAGGTCTGCGTACGTGGTAAGAATGTGATGGCTGGTTACATTGACAATCCTCAAGCGAACGCCGACGCATTCCTTCCCAACGGTTATTTTCGCACTGGTGATCTAGGAACTATCCGACCCTCAGGCCAGCTTACACTTGTGGGGAGGCTGAAGGAAGTAATAAACAAAGGCGGTGTGAAGATAGGACCCAGCGAAATTGAACATGCAGCTTTGTCGTACGAGCTAGTTTCAGATGCCGTATGTTTTCGCATCACTGATGTTATGTATGGAGAAGAAATTGGTATGTATTTTGATCTTTTATTTTGTAGAGTCAAAGAACTATATTTTGCGCTCAAGAAGGCTTACTATGATATCAGGTCTAGCTGTCAAGCTCCATTCTGATTGCGAGAAGGGCGAAAACACTGAGAAAGATATAAAGCAGCATATGAGATCTAAACTATCGGGTTTTAAGGTGCCTAAAAAGGTGAGCACATGTCTTACCTACCATCGTTAGTGCTACTGATCAAGGACTGACATGAACCGTTGCTAGATTATCTTTGTAGATGCTATCCAGTACAATAAGACAGGAAAGCCATTAAGGGCACGCACATCGCAACAGTTTGCAGAAGGACTGCTATAAAACAGCTTAAATCTTCTGTAGCGTTATATAATTATTTACAGTACTAACTCAAAAGTCTGTTCGCACTAGCGTCTGGGTGCACCAACACCACTTTTTTGCCCAATTTTAACACCGTGCAAATCCACCAAATCATATTCAATTTTTAAATTAAGATAAAAGAAATGCTTCTGCGATTGCTAATATTTTGTCTGGTACCCCTTTGCCTGTATTACGGCCCGGATTCGTTGCGGCATACTCAAGATTAGACTA
>NW_006912373.1:0-22310 GCF_000523435.1 Bipolaris zeicola 26-R-13 | reverse complement strand
TGTGTGTGTGTGTGTGTGTGTGTGTGTGTGTGGTGTGCGGCGCGCGGTGTGGTGTGCGGACTAGCAGCTAGTTGGTAATGTGTATGTATGGAGTGTGCATATGTCAGTTGTCGGTAGTGGTAAGTATAGTATGTCGCCTGTCTGGCACGAGGTTTTGGGGCTCGGGCTGTGAGAGGGCGACGGTGCCCGCCCGCCTGGTTGCGAGGTTACGTCGGGCGAAGTGCTGAGTGCACTATGTCATCGCTCGCTTGGGCCCGCCGCAGCCCTAGGAACCCTTGGGTATTCCGTGTCCCGGGCCCTGTCACCCTTCGAGCCCCGCCACTCACAGGGTCCGCCGCTGGCCTAGCGGGTTTTTTCTCTTTCTTTTTTGCCTCTGCTATGTATGGAGCAGCCCGTTGCATGCTACTATTTCCCACGCTTGACCACCGCTACCACTGCAAGGCTCCACCCCCCTCCAAGGCTGTCCGCTGCTCCTCTGTGTCTGCTGCCCACGGCGGCACGCTTCATTTTGCCTCTGCTCCAGTTTTCCCACCGCCTGTCTGCACAAGTGTCCTGACCCTCGCCTCGTTTGCATCGCGGACGTTACAGGTACCCCATCTGCGTTTGTCATCCGTGCTCCGCCCACGCCCACGCCCAACCGCCCCCCTCGGGCTCTCTTAGGGCATCCATGGCCCTTGTACCCATACCGCCCAGCCTCATCCAAGGATTGCCCATCCTGCCTCGTGACCGGCTCCTCGTCTGCCGCCTGCCCGCCTGCCCGCCTGCCCGTCTGCTTGTCGTTGCCAGATGCGGCCCGACTCAACGCCTGTTCGGTTCACGATCTTCACTGTACGGACACGTTGTCCCCATCCTTGCCTGCCATCGATCACTCTACACTGCTCGTCGCAACAGGCCAAGATGTGCAATGGTGCCACTATAACCTCATCACTTGGTCGTTTCATTGTAGCTACTGGTAGACTATCTTACACATGTCTACAAACTAATCCGCCACATGCGCTGCGACGTAAGCACTCGACGCCGCCCCTCGTGTGCTTTTTTGCCATCGCCTTTCCCCGGCTACCCTGCCCTAAGCGTCTTCGATCTGCTCCACGCGCCCTGCCTTGCCTGCCTTGCCGCTCCTGATCGAATCTCGCTCGTCCGCCGTCGCATGATGGTCCCTCAGCTGTGTCGCCCGTGCTTTGCTAGGAATCGTGTCCTGGATACACCCTCTGATGATATTGCCCTCGAACAGCTCGCCAATTGACTCGAGCCGCACGCCCTTGGTCTCGGGAACACACAGCACCGTCCATATGCCCATAGCAATGCACAGCGAGCCAAACAAAAGAAACGTTCCGTACGTAATGTTGTCCAGCATCAATGGCGTAATCTTTGCAATCACAAAGTTGAACAGCCACTGAGTCATGAGCGAGGCCGCCATGAGCAGCGACCGTACCTGGTTCGGACTGCACTCAGACGCCAGCACAAAAGGAATGGGTCCCCAGCCAAACGAGTAGAAGACAACAAACAGGTATACGCACACAATGGCAAATATTGCGTTCCCGTCTAGGTCGCCCGATGGTGGGTGCACCGCCTGGTTGACCCCGATGTAGAACATGGCAAACGCTTGCCCGAGGGACCCGATGATCAGAGACCACTTGCGTCCGAGCTGCTCGGTAAACGCCATTAGCCCAATGGCCGTTACCACAATCTTGACAATGCCGTAGATACCGGTCGCCTATATAGCCACACCGTTAGCACCGTTTCAACTCCCCGTTCATACATACATATATGTATGTACATGTACGTGCAACAAGCCACCATTCGCACTTACAAATAAGCCCGATGATTTACCGGTAAGACCAATCTGCTGGAAGATCTGCGGGGCGTAGTAGTTGATCCTAACCAAGGTCAGCCGCATTCCTGCATCTAATCGAATAGGTATCAGAGCCATACGAGTTTGTGCCAGTCCACTGCTGCCAAAACATGAGAATGACAACAAATGACGACCGGTAGAACATCTTCTTGCCCGAGCAGGACGCCTTAATCTGGGCAACCAATGGCATCTTCTCGTGTCCGTTGAAGTCTGCAATAATCTCATCAAGTTCCTCAATAACCTCGGGGTCGTCGACCCTCTTGCCGCGCACTGTAGCCAGCGCCTCAGCAGCCTCATGGATCCGGTTCTTTTCTACCAACCAGCGGGGCGATTCGTTCATAAAAACAATGCCCGCAAGCAGGATGGCTCCAGGCAGCATTTGCAGTGCAAAAGGTACTCGCCATTTGGTGGGATCAGTGGGGCTGGTGATGTGCAGAGCGATGCCGTAGTTGACGAAAAAGGACAAACAGATGCCGGTGACGTTGAAAAGTTGCTATTGTTTTTTGTCAGTCCACCACGCCTAGTCACCAAATTTGATTCAAGCAACCATACCATGCAACCAATGCAACGACCTCGAATTGCTCGGGGGGCATTCTCTCCAATGTAGGTAGGTACGACGGCAGAGATCAAACCAACTCCAAATCCACCAATCACACGTCCGACGTATAACTGGGCAAGATTCGACGTGCCAAGCCCACACAGTGTCTGGATCAAGGATCCGACAATGAAGATGATGTCGGCGATAATAAGCGCCCATTTCCTGCCAAATGTGTCCGAAACGTAGAAACTCGCCAATGCGCCGAAAAAGCAACCTGCTTGCAGTACAGACACAATGTTGCCCTGTAGATTGGCAAAGTCGGGGCTGCCCTTGTGCAGGTTGAAGGAATTCTGGAACGAGTCCATGGTCAAGACACCTGGGCACATCGCGTGAGGTTAGCATACTAAACAAAACCAACGTCCATTGTTATGCAAGTCGCGTACCTCCGATCAAGCCAGTGTCCCAGCCAAACAGCATGCCGCCGAATGAGGCAACGGCAGTAAGCAGGTAGGCCCGGCGGTACAACTTGATGTCCGCCCAGACCTCACCCAGATTAAGCATCGCCATAGTTCCTTTTCCCGTTACCCGTCCAATATATCGCCGTCAGCGACACACGCGGCAGTATAAAAACAAGAAGAAAGAAGAAACGTGTAAAGTGTTTGCAATGATAAAGACCAGGGTGGGCGATCTCTCTCCATTTAAATAACAATCCCCCCAACCCCATCCAATTCCCAACGTCTCCACTAGGCCTGCCCTCTTCCCCCAGAAAGACGTACGAGCAAAACCCGTCGCAAAGGGTTCAATTGGCGCCGTGTGCCTATCGGCACAAAAGGCGGCACATGTGACGTCTTTTGGCACGCGCGGGGGGGCGACCAGCCATGCGACATTCGTGGGGACTCCACCTTCAAAAGTCTATGTGTTGCCTTGACGCCTAAGCGGGGCCCCAAATTTCTCTCCTGGCCTGAGCTGTCTCCCCAGTGGGGTCGGCAACGTCGGGGACGGGCATATTCCATCCGCTTTGTTCAAACGCCGCTCTGGCTTGTTACACGCACACACACATATCCGACAAGAGAATTATTATCCTCGGATATGTTGTGGGAATGGTGATGCGGGTACCTGCGGTGTTGCGCAAAAGAAATGGGACGTAATATCAAGCTTGTGGCAAGGGAACCAAAGCGGCGTGGGCGGTGTAGAGACGGCGTCTGTACGGCGATGCCATCTGCACGTTACATCCTACCTCTGGCTCGGTACCGGCAAGTGGAGGAGCCCTGTTCGCACGCCCGTCTGACAGATCTCAGCCTCTTTTTTTTGCCTCCATTATTCACATGTGAATGTGCAGCATCAATGTCGAAGAATAGGAAGAGTTGCATCCATCTTGCGATGCTCAATCACCACACTTCTTGATCAAACACCGATGCCAACAAGCCACACCTGAGAAACGCGCTCGCCTTGCCAAGTCGCTCGCCATGCCCGCTCAAAGACCGACCCCGGATCCCACGTTTTGACTCCGCATTCTTGACTCTCCGCATCAACATATGAATCATCATGTTGATTGCCGACGTGCTCAATCTTGCATCTCACCCATACCACTTGCACCACTCCTGCATGACACCCAGACAGAAAGAGATTACGGTATTGGAGGCTATCATGATTCATCAATTAGTCTATCCATTGCATCTACGCTACCAGGCCTAGACCCATCCATATTCTCTATCATCTACATGTTCGCCTTCTCCGTCTTCTGCTCCGGTACCTGCGTCAATAGCTTATCGCTCGTAATGGCCGACTTGAGGTTATCCAGAACCAAGATCTCCATTTCGCGCTGCAACCATGTTAGCTTCTTCCTTATCTTCTTTCTTTTTCCTACACAACATACCTGAGTTTCAAACGTCGCCGTGCCAACGTGAGGCAGCAGTACGGCATTCTCGCACTCCAACAGTCCGGGATGGATCTTTGGCTCCTCCTCGAACACATCTAGTCCCACAGTCCACACCTTGCCGCTCTTGAGCGCATCCACCAACGCCGCTTCGTCAATCAACGCGCCTCGTGCTGTGTTTACAATGACAACTCCATCCTTCATCTGATTGAATTGTTCCTTGCCGATAATGTGTGTAGTCGAAGGATTGAGAGCCAAGTTCAAGCTCAGCACGTCCGACGTCTTGAGTAGCTCCTCGAAGCTAACGTATTTGGCACCATTTTCCTCGCTCGCAGGCAGCTGGCGGCGGTTGTGGTATTGTATCTTCATGCCAAAGGCCTTTGCGCGGTGTGCGACAGCCGAACCAATGCCACCCATGCCCAAGATACCTAGCGTCTTGTTCTTGGGGTCGTGTCCGAGAGAAAAGTTGCCACGCCACTTTCCTGTTTGAAACTGTCAGCACTGTATTTGCCGTTATCGCAGATCCTGATACCCACCGCTGTTGACTGCCATGTATGATTGCTTAATGTTTCGTAGGGCGCCGAGCATCAGCCAGATGGCGACGTCGGCAGTCGCGTCGTTGACTGCAATTGGCGTACTCGACACCGAAATACCCCTCTTTGTGCATGCCGCAACGTCGATGTTGTTGTATCCTGCGCCATTGTGGCACACGTACTTTAGACTCTTTGGCAGCGCATCAAGCAGCTCAGCATTGAAATCTCCAGTAATCGGGTTCGAGTCGTTACTCCTGTAGAGAGCGTAAACTCCGTCGAACTCGCCGCTCTTGCACTTGGAAATGAAGTCTTCACGGTTGCCATCGGGGTACTCGTGTAGCTTGGACACGACCTCAGCGCACTGCTGCCACTCTTTCTGCGCATGTGACAGCTTGCCGATTAATAGTGCCGCTCGTTGAGACATGATGTACGTATGTGTGTGTGTGCGTGTGTGTGCGTGTGTGCGTGTGTGCGTGCGTGAGTATGAGGCAATGAGATCGAGGTGAAGGCAGATTTTGAAGCCTATCTGAACAAAGCAGAATGAAGAAGAGAAAGAGGCGGGAAAATGGCAAATGTCAACTTTAGCAAAGCGGCATTTGCATCCTCTTTATTGCACCGCCCTGCTCCGCCAGCGGAGCACTTCTTACCGGTCCATCTCGGACCGAGACTTCCACCATACAGATGTGGTATGCAGTAATTCACTCATTTTGATAATAGCAGGTAAGTTTACTATCGCATTGTCATTGTTTGCTGTCAAGAGTATTTTGCGACAAACATTGAGTTTCTGGTGCTGATACCCCGCCGTAATCCTCAGCAACCCCGCCATCGTCATGGTGATTGCATACTCACTACAACACATGTGCAGGTCAAAGGCCATGTCAATTTCCATCTTGGGCTATTTTACCAAGCCTGATATCAACTCTAATATACCATTTAGAAGATATCATGCGGCAGCTCACCAGATGCTAGGTACAAGATCCAAGGGTTGACCAACGTCATCGGCGTTTGACCTCGAACCTTCAAATGCCGAAACACGACACGTGAACACGCTGTCCAGCCAGCCAATGCACGACACCCGATCAGAACAAGCGTGTCGTATATTACCTCATTGGGCGCCCGGTCTAACCTCGCCATCGGAGCCGAGGCGAATCGCCTATTTCCGATGTCAATCCTCCCGCTTTCTTGCATGGCGGCTCTGAGGCTAGGCAACAAGGCAGCCATGGACCTGGGCTGCCTAGTGAAGCCTGGCTTTGGTATTCAATACAGAAGGAAAAAGACATGATACTATAAGTATGTAGTTGATGGGAGGTATTTTACAGTTGTTTATCAGGATTCTGAGGAGAATACAAAACTGTACATAACGACTACACCGTATAATTCACTCCCAAGCTCGAAAATTATACTTCACCTTGACCAAGTCCACTATCAACCACCACCCTCATTAACCCCAATCACCACAAACCAACCACAAAAAATGGAACTCAAAACCATCGCAATCCTCGGCGTACGCCACCCTTCTTCCTCTACCCCCTTCCCCATCTAACTCACCCACCCCCACAGCCCGGAGGCCCCCTCGGCACCGCCATCCTCGACGAACTCCTCCAACAACCCTCTCCCATCCCCTTCAAAACCATAACCCTCATCACCCGCCCCACCTCCTCCTACATCCCACCCCCACCTCCCTCCACCAGCGCTCCAACCCTCATCCACAAACACGCAGACTACACCTCCGCCACCTCCCTCCTCGCCGCCTTCTCCGGCCAAGACGCAATTGTAAACTGCATCACGGGCAGCGCAACCCAGTACGCTGCGTACCGCCTCATCATCGATGCCGCGCTAGCTGCAGGCGTGAAATTGTTCTTTGCAAATGAGTTTGTGGGCAACGTGCGGAGTCCACGATACAATCGGTTGCCGGAGGGGTTTGTAGGGGCAAAGGCGCGGATAAGGGGAGAGTTGGAGAGGATGGGAGGGAGGGGGGAGATGGGGTGGGTTGGGTTGAATGGGGGAGCTTTTATGGACATGTGTATGTATCTTCTTTCTTCATCGTGCTTGTTTAGTTTTATCCCTGTTGGGATGGGAGCATTGGCTGTGGAAAATTACTGGGGGGAGGCCCCTTTTTTGGAAGGGAAAGGGGGAATGTTGATACTGATGCGGAAATAGGGCTTACAAAAGGTCCTGGGGGCTTCTCCCTACCTACATCTCACGCCCGTATCTACGGCTCAGGCGACGTCCCGCTGTACTGGACCCCGCTACCCGTTCTCGCCCGCGCAGCTGTACACATGCTGCACAACCCAGAGCCAGTTATGAACCGCGCCATTCATATTTGTCCGTTTGTAGCGCGACCGGGCGAGCCCTCGTGTCTCACGCAGCGTGGGTTGCTGCGTGTGCTGGAAGAGGAGCTAGGCACCAAGTTTGAGATCGAAGAGGTGGATGTTGAGAGGATTTTTCGGCATGCTATGACGGTTTTGGCGAGGTATGAGAAGGGTGAAGCTAGGGGAGAGGGGATTGCGCAGGCGGTCAAGGGGTTGGCGGTTTGCAATCAGTTCTATGAAGAGGAAGTGGGTGCCGGAAAGTCGTTTAGCGACTTGGTTGAGAATGAGGTTGTGGGGGTTGAGACTATGGATGTGAGGGATGCGGTTAGGGATGCTATTAGTCGGTATGGAAGGGACTGCGCTGTTGTTGAGGGTATGTTTAGAGTGGAAGCTTGTGAAGTCTAAGGAACTTGAAGAATTTCTTTGGAGTGATATCACATCACCCTCTCGATGGTTAATTGGACGGAGAAGTCATATGATGCAGAGATGAATCAATTCGTCAATTGTAACTTTTTTTGGTCGGTAATAATGTTTTGTTGCACGCTCAAGATTTCCGCCCGACACAGTCATATATGTAAATACCAGCAACCTCCCAAGATACCCATGACAATCAAGAACGGCCCCCTTGCCCTTCCATAACCCAGAATCACTGAGACGGTCCACCACCAAAACTCTGGCCTTGATACTGGTGCATACCCCGTCCGGGTCCGTGGCCTGCATCCTCCACTGCCATCGAGTCCCAATCCCACTGATCCATCGTAGCCGTAAAAGGATTCGCATAGAACAAACTCATTTGCGGCTGACCAAACTCGTGCATGCCCGTGTTGGAACCAGTCAGATAATCAGAGCTGGGAGCATTATTCGGGTAGAATCTCCCGGCATCAGGTCGTGGAAAGTAGGGCATATTATTCAACTCATCGGGTCCCGGCCATGCAGGTTGCATGTGCTGTAGTGGATGCGGGTGACTTGTTATTTGATATGACTGCTGCGAACCAGGTTGTTGCGGTAACGGCCCATATTCTTGGCGGCCAAGTGCTTGAGAGTGCTCTGGATAAGGCATTTGCTTCTTGGCAGCGTCTTCTGATCGTTGTCTACTGAGCACCTTAGTGACGACATTGTATGCGCTCTCGCTAACCGCGTCAACAGTCTTCATCGAGTGAAGCCACGCTATAAGCTTTTCGACACAAGATGTCACGTGAGACTTGTCGATGGTCAAGTGAACGCAATCCAATGAAAGCTCGATCAAAAGCGGGGTGAGGGCTTGCATGACTGCATCGCACAGTTAGCTTAACAGTTCATGTAGTATACCAAGCATGCTTACTCATATGTGTGGCGCACCACCAAGGACCGTTTGCATAATACCAAGAACGGTTCGGGACATCAGGCAGCAGCGCTGCAATGTCAAGAGCCGCTCCGATACAGGCTTGAGCTGTCTTTTGGTTGAAGCGCGAAGACTCCTCGCTCTGTTCTTTTATCCGCTCATCCATTTTACAAACGCAGGGCCGAGTGATGCAGATTTTGGCGTTGTAATAGTAGAGATAGAGCAGCAAGCGCTCGCGATCTAAACTATGATCAACAGTGGCGGCGGCAGCAGCAGACGCGCCCTGTGGCAACGATTGCAAAGCCCAGGTTTCAAGTTCTTCAGAGAGCGAGGTCATCATGCTCTGTGCGCCCTTCCATGACCTGACAGACTTTCGTGGCGAATACAGTCCAGCGAGGATCTTGTCCATGAGAATGTCGAGCCTGACATAGGCTGCAGCGAAGTTGTCCAAATTGTGTGCAGCGCTCTTCTCTCCAGTAGAAGAGCCAGAGACATGGCTGTATACCGAAGCAGTGGTAGAAACATTGCCTGTTGTAGCTTCGCGCGACCTCGATTCCGTCTCGGTCCTGACTGTACCCGGTGGGGGTACTGTGCAGTCGTTGGCAGATATTGCCCGGGGGCGTCCCAATATTGCAGTAAGAACGCATTCGACAGAGTTGAGGGCCCACCACAGCTCAGCCAGTGAGTTTCTCCGGTTGTTGGGAATAGAGGGATTCTCATATCTAAGGTGCAGACCTGCAGCCTGCGCATGTCGGATAGCCATACCGATCATGAACCAGGCTCTGAGCACCATCTCAGCAAGTGTTTTTGCCTCCGGCTCTGGAATATTTCACCGTGGTTTCGAACATACCTGCTAACGTGGCCGATTGTGAGGTAGTATAATGCAAGAAGTCCGATTGCCTGAACCTTATCAGAAGGGTGCATTTCGTAGTTTTCCATGCTCACCTGTATCAGTCGCTGCTCCGGATGCGAAACGAGAGCTCTCAAGTTTTGCAGCTGTAAGAGATGGATCGCTCTCCACATGTAGACCAGATGATCGCGATCGTCCGCTCGCCACTCAGCGTCGACTAGATACGAGTACCGTGCACCAATGGCGAACACAAGGTTCATGACAGCTTTCCACTTGGGGCACACGTTTGCCGTAACTCTTCCATCCTTCTCGTTGAGATAGACTTGTAGTTGTTGCTCGAATTCATCGTCAACGAGCTTGAACGGACTGTGCACTGCATGCTTGTAGTAGCCGAACAGACTCCGTGCTGTACTAGCAGAGGGCACAACGTTGGGATCACCAATTTCGATATCAATGTTGGTCTTGTCGAGGTAAAAGTAGTAGTCGGTTGCAGAGTTCGCGTGGGCCTGCGTATGGCCACTCTTCTGTTGACGCCCATGCAGTGCTTCAGCACGCCGGTTGAAGGCTTCTGTACTGGCTCCAGGAAGCCTGTAGTCCGCAAAGGAAGGCTCACCTTCAGTTTGTTCCACCTTGGACTCGAGTGCACGCAGCCACTGGGCTTGAGAGTTACGGCCCATGAAGCCTGCACTTTCCGCCTCGTTAACACGCAAAAGATCTTCCTGAGCAAAGTCCAGGTCGTCATTTGACCCAACTGAGGCCGAAACAAGCGCCTCTCCGATATCTGCAGAGTTGGAGCTTACGGTGTCGTCATCGAAATAAGAGGTTTGTCTTTGGCGCTTGGAGTGTGACACAGAGGGTACCGAGGGGGTCAGGGGAGGAGGTGTGTCATCTTCAAAAGACGCCAGTACTTCTTGGATTTTATTCTTACCTTTCTCGTCCAGTTGGCTACTAACATCGTTCAAAAGATCTGTCAGAATCTGCACCTTGCGTAACGCGCTTTCTCCTGTGTCAGCAGAAACCGCGGAGCCAGCGGCATGATCTCTACGCACCCTCGGAGGCGGTCTTTGCGCTCCTGCTCATAGTGGCACGCATGGTCCTTTCCCTGGCGCTGGCAGTTGGTACAGCGCGGCCGGTCGCCGGAACATTTGATTTCTGACTGTGGTCAGCGAGCTCTACCTTCCAAGACAACAATGACCACTCAGTCAGAGTAAAGAAGCAACTGAAAAGCACAGGTTAAGCTGGAAGAGAGGCCCACTTCGCTTACGGCACTGCGTACACTACCGGCTGTCAGCTCCGGCCCAATGATTATCGGAATGCCAGGACTCACGGCTTTGCTCACTACGTCGGTCCGGGGACGCTGAGGTCGCGCTGTAGCAGGCAAGTGATAGTTGATGTTCTGTAGTCGTGGGATGGCCACCTTTGCATCTGGCCTTGACCAGGAGCTCAAGTGCTCAGGCGGGTAGTGCTGCTGCGTGTTGTCCATAGGTTTAGGGGCTTAAATGGAGCGCTATAGGAGGAGAGATGGCAGCATATCGCTGGACAGGCTCAGTTGATGCTGGAGCTGAGGAAGTAGGAAGCTAGGGTAGAGTGCGTGTCTGTAGTAACGGTCGGGTTCAGCCGCGAAATCATCAAACATACATGCATTTGGTCCAGATAATACTGGGTATTGAAGGAGAGGATTTGGGGATACGAAGCGTTGTGATTGGTTAGGGCACTCATACCGTAGCCAATCACGAGCAAACAAGCAATGTCACGTGTCGGCCGCAAGTGAAGCCACATCAAGGTACGCGGGGCACCTAGATGTGATACAACCGATTATGGTATGCTTCTCGTGCACCTAAATTCACTCGAAAGTTATTCAAGCCAATAGTCTTGCCTATGTTACTGTTCTTGAGTTGTTTTTGATGGGAACCACACATGTACCTCGTTTAAAACTCAACAAGGCTTTGGGCACCGACACCCTACATGGCTACCCCCACCATCTAGGGTTGCAACATGGCCAAATATAATATAAGCCCCAGTGCTCTTGCTTCCACCTGCTAGAGAACCCGCTTGCTCAACTCCCACCAATACTTCATCTCAGCATCCCGTGAACGTGCATCAGACCACAACGATCCGACGGAGCAGCTCTTATATCGTCTCTTTTAGTCCGCGGACGATTTTCTAAACTTCCAAGGAACACAACGAGCCAAGTCTTCAACGAGGAGGTATCCAGAGCGTGGACAAGTCCCGTGCTCCCACCAGGAAAAGGAATGGGACGCCGTGGAGGACACTAGACTTTAACCAGAAACGAAGCAAGATAGCGCGTCGCTCACCGATTTTCAAGAAAACTCTGCACTTTTCAGCTAACTATCTCCGATAATTCGATTCGAGATACCAAAAAGGGCTTCCTTTATCAGTCTGTGCTGGCATTCGCGGAATCTTATACCGAGTGAGGTTTCTCCGCAGAAGCTAGACGCGCGAAACCATATGTGCATCATGGCTCGATCCACAGAGATGTATGGTAGTGAGACATCGTATTGCTAGGGCCCATCTATTCATGTAAAGTCAACACCAAGATCTTGCTTGTAGGGCGAGGGTCGATTAGCGTATAGCTTCGAGTTGATCTTTTTACGTAGCTTTGTATGCACGGACGCACACCGAACCTACGCATCCGAGGTCCTCTGAAAGTCCAAGCACTCGATCAGCGCCCAACGTTATGTTCCACGCAATAGCAATATCACTGGTTGTGTCGCATCAAGACATCGCGTTGGTCGCTCAAACAATTTTTACAAACTACCATGTGACCGTGATCAAGAAAAAAAATCTAGATTTTCTTATGCAGTCTTAAGTAAAGTCTGCGATGAGATAGTATATACAGACGAAGGTTCTAAGAATAAACTGCACTTTTTAAGCACGGCACATGCGGCCATCTGTGCTGACTTCCCACGCCTCACTACCAACACCCTTCAGGATGTAGAAAACACCCCTGGGGTCGTACTTGGCCTTGATGGCCTTCAGCTTGGGGTAGTTGGCACCAAAGAATGTATCTTGCCAGTTAGGCTGCTGGAAATCAGCCTCATTCAGGTATGCGCCACTGCCTGGAGTAACGGCCTCAAGCTTGGGCATGAGTTGGGTAGTCATCTTCTGCTGGTCTGCCTCCATGGTGGCCCAGGGAGCGGTGGAGTTCCAGTTTGTGATGAGTTGTTGCTGAATCAAAGCATTTCGCCATGCTGGGAATACACTGTTTGGAGGGTTTCCAGCGGGCTTCTTGTAGTTGGCTGTGCTACCAGCAAGCAAGACACCCTCTGCAATAAGCTCTTGATAGACCTTGACAAGGTCCGCAGTGTTGTTCTCCACAACATCGCGGGGAATGAGACGACCGCCAAACTGGTACCTGTTGACCTCATAGGCTCCGCGTGGGAGAGGACCCATGTAGCGGTCGTAGTGGTCGCGGTAAGAGAGCTCACTGTAGACAATTGGTGGGGTAATGCCAAGGTCTGTAAGAGCCTTTGCAAAAGGTGCAAGAACAGTGTCCTTGACATACGCGGCTGTTGAGTCCCAAACAGTGACGGGCTTGAGGACAATATACTGGGTGGAGACCAAGAAAACCACCATGGCACCAGCATCAACCATTCCGGGAAGAAGCTCGATAAGCTTGGAGGTTGCTGCGGCAAACTTCTCGGGGGTGGTAGATGATGCCAGTAGTTGCATAGCAGCACCACCAACCGTCTTGGATGGGTATGCTTTCACAGTCATTGAGAGGACAACAGCATATGTGCCACCACCACCTCCGCTGAGAGCCCAGTAGAGGTCAGAGTTCTCGGTGGCTGAAGCAGTCAGAATCTTGCCTTCAGCAGTAACAACCTAGAAATAAATTATTAGCCATGGTTATTTTTGCTTGTAACATGGAGTTTCTCACGTTGAAAGACAAGGTCTGGTCAGCACCAAGACCAAAGGCAGTGCTGAGAACACTGTGACCACCACCTTGGGTGAATCCTCCGGCCAGACCAACGGTGGCGCATTCGCCAGAGACAACACTCATGTTTTGCTTGTGCGCAGCCTCTAGCAACTCGTTGCCCATGACACCTGCACCAACAGTGACGGAAGGACCAGTGTAGTACTTGTCCGACCAGTCACCGAAGGTAATGCTCTTGAGACCTTGCGTCCAGATAGCAAGAGCGCCAGCTCCAGTGGAGCGGCCAAGGAAGTCATGGCCAGTGTTGCGAACAACAACACGAATGTTCTGATCCTTGGCAAACTTGAGGGCAGAGACAACATCCTTTGCCTGAGTGGCCTTGACAGAATATGAAACATAGTTGCCCAGGGTGCAAGGGATGGTCCTATCGGAGAAAGGATCGCAGCTCTGATTGGCGAAGTAGGACTGCATAACCGAATGCGAGGAGGGAGTACTGCCAAGACGTATCAAAAATCACATCCAGAAGAATATAAATGTTCATAAGTCTTGTACTTACTGTGTAAGAGGGTCCAGCCATTGTGACTTCAACGCGCTGCAAGCGTCGGCATCGTAGGTTGGGTCGTGGCATGGCGAGCCGATGGGGACAGTAGCTACAAGCTTTCCGTTGACAGTTGAGTTAAGGATCGACCATGCTTGAGTAGCTGGCCAATCGGCATCACCTGGCAAACGGTAGCAGTCTGCAGGAGGAGCGTCTGCAGGAGCAGCGTCTGCAAGGCTAGCAAATTGTAACGCTCCAAGGAGCAGTGCATTCTTGGCGAACCTCATCCTGCAAAAGCGAAGAAGAAGAAAAGTATTAGATAGTAGTAGTAGTGGATTCAAAGGAACAAGTTGCAAGCCCTTCATATATACTCGTTGCTTGCCTGAATGTTCATTTCGCACCGCCTCGAACCCATCATCCTTACTTCGGAGACCAGCTCGAAGAAGGCAGTTTAGCGACCATACATGGCCTCGTGTAGGAATGCAGCGCCGGTAGTGTCGACCCGGCGCAGTGTATCCACACGTTGATGCCGTGACAAGACACCAGCCTTGCACTGGGCTGGACTCCGGCGAAACCCTCAAGGCGGAAACTGATAGCCGCAGCAGGTACGGGTCGTCGACCTTCTGCAGGGCATGGTGGGTCGACAGATCAATGGAGGGATTTAACCGGGTGGGTTTACGCTGGGGTGTGGATCCTTTACCGAGGGCCGTCCTGCTACGTAGGATTGGGAGTGGTCAAACTATGGAGACACGTTGTGTATCTGAGTGGATGTGGTAGATAAGAAGACCGACGATGGTGGTCGACCCCACCTTTTCATTCACCATGTATTGTTGCGCCATCACCACCATCACCTCTTTGAGCAATATCCCTTGGACCTCAACGTTCTTCGTTGTTGAACCCCTAGCAAGTGGAGGCAAATTGGTTGGGATTTCACAATTGGCTTTCGGTTAGCGTGTGTGGCGTTCGCCTGACACGCCGGATTGTTCCCCACGTGTCGCTAAGGCGGCTGGCACATGAAAGGACCCCTTTATGAACATGGATTCCGTTCTACTCTTTTAGCACATGCAGAGTCCAAGAGACTATGCGACAGCGCCTTCTCACAAAGTTTGCGCTATCGAAAGTGCCATGGTCGGCTATGCTCCTGTACCCGGCAGTTCATACCGATGACGGGCGACGCCACGACTCGTGGGTTTCATTCATGAACTGTTCGTAGAATGGAACCCCTGTGCACATCATACCCCGAGAACACCTTCCGTTTCGAGTCGTGGGTTAAATAGCATTACCTTTGCCGCCATCGATTCACTCGTGACCTTTTTGCGGTTTCTCGCATACCAGCTACATAGCAGAGTTCAACCTCCATGTACTTGTCCTCTGACCATTCAGGTCTAGTAGAAGCATCAACATGAAGGCTTTTCTCCGATATTACCTTCTGCTGTGCCTTGCTGCCATCTCAATGGTAACCACGGCACAGCGGACTGCCACATCAGATCTCCCCAAGTGTGCTGTAAGCCACGCTCGCTTCTCGTATCTCAACTTTTGCTGACTACTACAGCTTCTCTGTCTCGGGAGCGCATTCGAGACCAACACTTGCTCTCCCTTTGACCAGAAATGCATTTGCACAAACAAGGGTTTCCAGCAAAACGTAACTCTGTGCGTAAGCACGACCTGCACCGTTCCTGAGGCTCTGGGTATTTCGGATCCACTCCCGTTGAGAAAAAGCAAAAAAGGCTAATTCGTATAAAGTTACACGAAACATCAGCCTTACCAACTGCGGGGCTCCAGTACGCAATCGCGGCGACAAATATGTCGTCTTGTCAAACACGATGCTTTGTATAGCGTCCGCCTTCGTTATCATGCGATTCGCCTTCAAGGTCACCATGTCGAGACTGGATATTGGCTGGGACGACTGGTGCGTCCTTGCGACGCTGATAGCCGCCCTACCCAGCGCCTTCATCACGGTATATGGCACTGTCAAGAACGGACTTGGTCAGGATCTCTGGACCTTGACTCCCACGCAAATCACAAACATGCTGCGGTACTTTTATATCATGGCATGGCTATACTTCACCCAGCTCACGCTACTGAAGCTCACTCTGTTGTTCTTCTACATCCGCGTGTTTCCAAGCAAAGATGTCCAGCGCCTGCTATGGGGCACAGTTATTTTCGTCGTACTCTGGGGCGTCGCTTTCATCATTGTAGCGATCTTCCAATGCCAACCCATCTACTACTTCTGGACGAAATGGGACGGCATGCACCATGGTAAATGCCTCAAGATCAACGCAATTACCGCATCAAACGCCGCCATCTCGATTGCCTTGGACTTCTGGATCCTAGGCGTACCTCTCTGGCAGCTTTGGGGCCTGAAGCTGCATTGGAAGAAGAAGGTTGGTGTGGCACTAATGTTTTGCGTTGGCACCTTCGTTACAGTCGTTAGCATTCTGCGCCTGCAGGCCTTGGTGCACTTCGCCGCGTCATCAAACGTTAGCTGGGAGTTCTACGACGTCTCAGTGTGGAGCACGGTTGAGATATGCGTGGGAATCATGTGGTAAGTTAACTTTGTCCGAACCAAGTATTTTTGATTTGCATATCTTGCTAACACATGATTGCAGCGCATGCCTTCCGACACTTCGCCTCCTCCTAGTCAAACTCTTCCCGATCCTCGGTGGCTCCTCGGCACGCAGCCGTCAATACTATAACTACGGGAGCGGCAATGAGCTGCGGAGCGTCGGTCAACAGAAAAGCAAATCATACAACGTCAACACTGCTGTATCAAGCCCACGGACTGCATCCTTTGATGACAAAGTTGAGGAAGGCATCAGGGTCCAGACGTCGTATAATGTCAAGCATAGCAGTAGCCGAGACGATACAGACGAAGCGAGCCTGGTAAGCCACGAAGCGCCACAGAGGCTGTAATGCCGAAATACGCCGTGCGTATCCATCTTATGTTACAACAATAGTTTGAATTAAAGACGGGATTCCCTACCATTTCATGCCATTTTCGTCCCATTTCGCACCAATTCGCACCAATTCGCATGATCGGATGTGCTCCGTATCGCCGTGCATCGATGATTGCAACTTGAAGTTGCTCAAACCTTATCGCGATCAACCTCTGCATTCAAAACAGCTCTTCTGCTGAATGCGAACCATTATCTGGGTGCTGACTGCGGTGATCGACGTACATTGAAACGCACATGCACGCACATCACGGTTCTGTGGTTCGGCCGTCCAAAGGGTAGTGCAGATCATTCAGAAGAGTACCACCGAGATCTTCGTAGGAGATCAGCGCTAGTATGACAGATCCACGTGTCGCCGATCTCTCTGCACGTTAACCTCGTATAGAACCTTCTTTGAAGAAAAAAATTGGCGTCTTTGGCCCAGAATGCCAACCTGGCATGCCAATTAATTGGGGTCTTGTCCTTTGGACGGCAGTCGTTAACATGGCTTGCACACCTACTCGCCGCACGATTCAGGAGGTTTTTCTGCAGTAATAGGAGACGCGGCAAGGCAGCGGGGAGTGGTTCCGGCGGAGTAGAGCCTAGGTATGAATCGCAAGTCTGCTATGGAGTAGTTATGTGGCTTGTCGAGCTGCCGCTGCCACATTGTGGGGTCGATACCTAATAGCCGGAATTCGGCATACCACCCAGCCTTCCACGGACCGAGCTTTCAGCCGCTGCGCCACAATCACGATCGCACACATCGACCACGACAAAGGTCAATGGTAGTAATTTCTATTGCTATTTTGCATGCGTCTATTAGGTTACATAACCATTCGGCAACCTGCAGCATCTGAAAGTATATACACCCAGAGTGGTAATGGTAACGGACAAAAGGCCGCGCTCGGCCGAGAATTAGGTACGCAGGTTAGCTTGCTAGCGGCCGCGAAACTTTGAACTAAGTGACATTGCCGGCAGGTGCAGGTGATGAAGAGGCCGCCAATTATTGGCCTTTTTGCCTCTTTTGCTGCTCTTGCTGCTGCAGTCTTTTTTCGCGCCTGTCTGCGATTCGATGAAATATGCTGCCATCGTATACGGCGCGGATGTCCTCCTGTAAACAGTTAGTCAACGTGGAATACCAGGTGTGGATTCTTCTCGGAGGGCTACAAACTTTCATCATCCGACCATCTTCAGGCCAAAGCATCAGATACGTCGCGGTCCCTAGCGTTGTCATCTGTTAGCCTATTTTGGTCTCTCCCTACCAGCCAAGGACTATCGGATACTTACACTCGAAAATGAAACCACACCAGCCAATCGGATCGTTGATGTTTCTTTGGCCCATCAAAGTATTCTTCAAATCCTGGATTGTCAGGTAATCCCTGCCATCCGCATACTTGGTGAAGATTTCCTCAAACTTGGCCGGGATGAATCGTCCCTCCGGATCGAAAGTCCCAGTGTCACTTCCATGTCTTGCTCTATGTACGTTCTTTAGGAATAGACGGAAATAGGGGTCTGGCAGCCACCCCGGAGAGGTCGGATACGAGAAGTTGATATGAATGACTAGAACCGCAAAAGCGGAGAAGAGGATGCCGAGGCCCAGGCGATAGAAACCGATATATGTGTCTTGTGGCCAAAGAATGCCATCGCCGTCACGGTCAAAAAAGTCGCAGTGCTGTTGCAGTACGGTTTGATGAGAGTGTTTTTCAGCCCAGTTGTCTTGTGTGCTTCCTTGGGGCGTATCCAGTGAAGGTGCAAGGTTTGCACGCGCTACCGCTGTGTGTATTTGGCGATGAGCAAAGTGACGCGTGAGGTTGAGTCGCGTCAGAAAAGCTTACCTGGATGTGGGAGTTTGGGGTCGTTAACGTCAAACCATGGTTTCCTCTGCGCAGTAATGGGTACCTCGCGTATGGCGTACACGGGTACGCCATCTTCCTGAACCCCAGACTCTCCAGTAATATCATTTAGTTTTGCGATCATGGTGAAGTATTTTCTGTTGCAACCAACAACTAGAAAGAATAGCTTTACAGAAAGATCAAACAAAAGAATTTCAAGTCATTCAAGCCAAGCCATTTCGTCTTGTAAACATCATGTAGAATGCGAGCTGGATGCTCCTATTGGATCGAGTGGTAAACATGACGTCAATGACTTGGGGCTTGGTATGGCTGTGCACAATCTTGAAGGCGAGGGAACCAAGGCTTAGTTTCTAAGTATGGGTGTGCCAGAATGATTGCAGTGCATAGATGGGGTAGATGGGGCTGGAAGGTGACACAGGTGTTGCGACGTCTACGAGCTGCAGCTGCCACTGCCTGGGATCGCAGCCTCACAGCCAATCAGGACATTGCAGATGCGGAATCAACCAAGGCGCGGCTGGATCGCCAGAAACATGGCAGCCCTGGCAGATTTGGATAGATGTCGTGCCAATTATGGATTTTCCTTGTGAACTCCCCCTGTGCACAACCTTGCGTCAAGCCTATCTCGTTTTTCGTCATACGGACAAAACTTCTCGGATTCTTTCGATTTGCTTGCTTCAAATATATTCGACTGATCATGCAAAATATCGTCCTGCGTATCCGTTGTCTTGTTCTGAGCCCTCATTCTACTATGTTGCAGCTATACAACCTCGTCAATGTCCTCTGGCAAGAAGATGTATTTGTAAAGGTTTTATATAGCGACTATACAACCTCGTCAATGTCCTCTGGCAAGAAGATGTATTTGTAAAGGTTTTATATAGCGACTATATCATATTTCTATATGTTTCGATATTTAGATAAGTGAGTTTGAAGACTCTTGGGTGCTGTACTCCGCTATTACCCTGCACCAAGGGCAGGGTATGTAAATCTCGCAATATGAGACGCCGATGGAGCATGAACTTGGTCATCGAATACCACCGATATCAATACCAAAAACCTCGCATACTTAGCAATAATATACCTGAAACGACTTTGGAGCAAAACGTGTAGATATGGCCCTGGTGATCTATACTGACTGAATTTGGTTAGCGCAATCTCGTGAATGAATGACGCGCATGCACGGGATCACGGGAATACGCGCCTTGCAAGGTCGCACAACAACACACGGCCCTCTTGACGATGCAGCAACAGTAGACGTTATTAGAAGACGGTATACACTTCTAACACAGCGCCGAAATGTCCTGAAATGAATGCGTAACCGCAATGTCGTCGCCGTTACCAGATTTCTATTCGTCCCAATTCTCCATTACCTCGCCGCGTCGCATCCCCAAATCGAACTTTACCTATAAACAACTACACCAACTCAAGTCCTACAGCCCACAAACACCTCTTCGGGTAATCGCACATGTCGATCTCGACGCTTTTTACGCCCAGTGCGAAACCGTTCGTCTGGGTATCGATCCCTCTAAGCCCCTCGCTGTGCAACAATGGCAGGGCCTCATAGCAATCAACTACCCCGCGCGCGAATTCGGACTAAGTCGACATGTTACATCCACCGAGGCGCTGAAGCAATGCCCCGACCTCATACTACAACATGTTGCGACGTGGAAAGAAGGCGACGAGAACTGGGCGTACCATGAAAACAGTTTCCGAGACATGGCGACGCACAAAGTCAGCCTGGACCCATATCGCAAAGAGAGCCGCAAGATTTTGAAGTGCATTAAAGACATCTTACCAGAGAAGGAACAGCGTGTGGAGAAGGCGAGCATTGACGAAGTCTTCATGGACTTGAGCGCGCAGGTACATACTATCCTTTTGGAGAGATACCCCGAGTTGAGAGGGCCGGCACCGTACGACGATCCGACAGAGCCACTGCCAAAGGTCCCAACAACGGTACTAGACTGGGCCGCGGATGCGCTTGTGGGGACAGGTGAGGAAAATGGAGAGGATAGAGACCCGGATTGGGATGATGTGTGCATGGTAATTGCATCCGAAATTGTTCGGGACGTCAGGAAACATATTAAAGACACACTTGGATACACATGTTCTGGCGGCGTGGCCAGAAATAAGATGCTCGCAAAGTTGGGCTCAGGATACAAGAAGCCGAACCAACAAACCGTCATCCGGAATCGCGCAGTCAAGCATTTCCTATCAGACATGAAGTTTACCAAGATTCGAATGCTCGGAGGAAAACTAGGAGATGAGATTGTTTCCACCTTTGGCACGGACAAGGTTAAAGACCTCATGGAGCAACCATTGGATCAATTGAAAAAGTTGGGTGACGACACAGGCAGTTGGTTGTACTCAATCATCCGCGGCGAGGACAACAGCGAAGTCAATCCACGTACACAGATCAAAAGTATGCTTTCGGCAAAGTCTTTTCGACCATCAATCAACTCTTTTGAGCAAGGTGTCCGATGGCTGCGTATCTTTGTTGCAGACATTTTCTCAAGATGTGTGGAGGAAGGCGTACTAGAGAACAAGCGACGACCTAAGAGTATCAATCTCCACCATCGACAAGGCACCCAAACTCGAAGTCGCCAAGCACCGATTCCTCAGGGCAAGCCTTTGTCCGAAGCAATCCTGTTTGACCTTGCAAAGAATCTACTAGCACAAACCGTTGTTGACGGGCGCGCCTGGCCTTGTTCGAACCTATCACTGAGCGTCGGTGGTTTTGAAGACGGCATTACAAACAACAAAGGCATTGGTGGCTTCTTGGTACGAGGCGAGGAAGCAAAAGCCATGATGTCTACAGGCAGAGCCATGAGCAATAGCAGTGAGCCACCCGCAAAGCGAAGACGAACAAGAGGCAACATTGCAAATTTCTTTGGTCCGCGAGACGACAAGAAGAAAGACTTTGACGCGGCAAGAGCAGTGCTTTTGAAAGCACATACCGAGTCCACGAAGGAGGAGTCAGAAGAGGATATCGATCAACAAGAGGATGAGGATGCGTTGTTTGCTGGCGACGGCGATGAATTCGAAAGACCATCCACACCTCCTCTAAACCGACATAACTCGCATGGGGATATCCACCCTCCAAATACTCCTCCATCAGCCCAACCGCAGTCAGTCTCGACTTCTCCACCTCCACATACCCGTGATGAAGCACAAACATCAGCTCCACGCCCAAAAGCACCTGCCCAGCAGAAAACCATAGACACATTTTTCTGTCCCAGGTGTAACATCCATCTGCCGGTTGACGAAAAAGCCGAGCATGAAGATTACCACTTTGCACTCGACCTATCACGTGAAATGCGGCAAGAAGACCGCGCATTAGCAACGACGCCTTCTGTATCCACGAGTGCAAAAAGAGGCGCAAGTGCGTCGAAACCGTCACGAGGACGTGGGAGACCCCCCGGCGGCGGCGGTGTAGAAAAAGGACAAGCCAAGTTAGCTTTTGGCAAGAGTACATGAAAACGGGTTAAACTTATCATATTTCAACGATTTACGGGGGGGGGGGGGGGGGGTTCTTTTCAATATTATTATATTCATATCCCGTCATCATGATCATCATCATACCATGTACTAGCCTTGTGATATTATGTTGATACCAAACCATTACCTTTGCTTTTACTTGAATACCCAATTTCTTCTTAGACGACTTCAAACTCGAGCCTGATTTTCGGCACCTCCTTGCTACCCTCAGGCATGATATACGTAAAGTTCCAAAACTCAAAGTCACTACATTCCGTTAGCTTCTATTCCTCTCTCTCCAAAATCCGCACCAAATCAAATCAAATCCAAAAAAA
>NW_006912372.1:0-22497 GCF_000523435.1 Bipolaris zeicola 26-R-13 | reverse complement strand
GGGGGGGGGTCCACTTGCCCCTCCTGATAGCAAGTCTCGTTTAGGCATGTGAATGTATGTACGCGTCGTTTGGGCATCTGAAGCATGTTGTGCCCGAGTGTTCCAAAAAAAAAATCACATACTTTTCTTTTACAGTTAAGTAAGTACTTTACACAACTTCCTTGGCGATCCACGTGCGACTGAAACTTGGCAGGTCAGCTTTCCTAAGCAACAGATTATGCGAGATGCGATTACGTAGTTGTCATCCTTCCCCACCCCCTTGTTACAGTTCGTATGGTCGGAAAAGGGAAAGATTATGTAATTGAAAAAGACAGGGGGATGCCAGACATGCAAGAAAAACCTGATACACAAAGGGAGAGTGTAGCAAGGCACGAGTCGTGGCAGATATACCACTTCAAACCTTATTTAATGGATAAGGTAGCAAAAAAATCGGAGTTACTATTGTCATGCAAAACGCATATAAAAAAAGGAAACAGGGCGAACAAAGGTGGGGCATGAAAAAGCGGAAAATTCACGGTAGTTGTCCAAAAGACGTTGAGTGGACTGGGGACCTGGGCGGGTATCCTGCGTCGATCCACGACATCACGTCAGTAGTAAGCTTTTTTGCTATGATAGGCGAAAAGTGGGAGGCCTTGAACCAGGGGGGGGAGGTTCGCAGACATGCACGTCGAAAATGAGGGTCCTCTTTAGAGGGGCATGCAGGTCCAAGTCATGACTTTACAGAAAGAGACATGGTTGACCGGGGTAAGCTACCTTTACCCCGCACCCAATGAAGTCGAGGGCAAACGAAGGGCGAGTAGGTGTCTGCGCAGCGATCGGGGCCTGGATCTCTGTCTCTCTCTCTCGCATCTGTTTAGAATCGGAGGAGGGGTGCGTATTCGTACGTGTGCAGCAGCCAGAGCCGGGTAAATCGGAGTGGCTTGAAATCTCCAGATTCTTGCAGGTTTCAAGACGGAGCGTTGTGGGCCGGGGGTTGCGGCATGCAGGTTGCGTACTTGGCTCAAGTAAGTACATGCCGTCAGTAAGGACTTTTGGGAACTCATGGCCTCTTGTGGCCTGGACAAGCTTCAGACATGGAACGCGGGCGGGGTCCGTCGCGGGCTTGGGCTTGCCGAGTCGAGGATAAAGAAGATGGAAGCTTACTGTGTGTCTTGTGCCTTTGTGGTAATCAGCCTGTACGCGAGAGTTGAAACAAACGGACGCAGTGTTTCGGTCTAGCACTCGGTAGTATTCCCTCGCTTTTGATATGGAACCGTGGCACAGTGCGCGATGTGCAGAAAGCAGGTTGCGGAGTGGATGTCGGTCGACATGGCGCAAGCATGCAAGGACCTATATTAGGCTGGTGTTATTACACTAGGTATCCACACGTACATAATACTGTATGTACAGTGCAAACTAAGGCAGACATCAGGCCAGCAATAAAGCCAAGTCTGGTTAGATGGCAGAGTTGTAAACGGCCGTCTGTCCTAGAACAGGCGTTTGGCTGAAACTAGCCTTTGTCTGGTCGCAGGTCACATTTAATTTCCACTTGGATGGGATTGCCATGCAGCGCTGGATATGGTGTATGTTTGTGAATGTATCAAGATATGCTCGGGACGACGCGTCAGTAGGCCGAGCAGCTGGCTGCTTCGGGGTTGTACGCAAGGTGAGTTGATTGTGTTCACGAGGCTAAAGGCGTTGGGCTGCAAGAGTTTGATGGTTGCGGGATCAGGTAGCCGTGCGAGGGCGGTAGTTGCCGAGGCGAAGTTTGTGGTCGCGATGGTTTTGTCGCGCAGTGGAGCGGGCAGCACGTGGCTGGCAACGTTTAGAGCGCGGGCTTCCAACTGGGGCATAGTAGTGAGGCTGCGGCTAGCCACACAGTCACATTATTGCGCCGACTGCACTTGCACTCGTGCAATCGGACGACCAGGCGGCGGAGATTTACATGGCAGAGTCGGCCTGCGTTTGGCAGGTTGAGCAGATGCAGCAGAGATTGTTTACGCCATATGCCGGAGAGTAACGATAGGGGTTTAATAGAAAGGGGGAGGGATAGCAGCATGACTATCGACGGCACTGGCGCTGGCAGCAGACGCTAGGAACAGGGAAAGGGCCAATGGATTTGGACGGCTTGTTGCATGAGCGAGGGAGCTGGGAGGGAGTCGAGGGGCGGGCATGGTCAAGGGCACCGGAGGCTTTTGATTTTGAGGGCCATGGTCGTATATGTCACTAGAGTACGAGATACTTACAGCCACCCCCCTTCTTGTGTTGGTACGTAGTGTTCACACGGGGTTGGCGCAGCCTCGTCACGCAGCTTGGCTAAGCGACAGGAAACGGCTATGTCGGTTGCAATTTGGGTAGGATTGGCCGAGCTGAAACACGCTACTCTTTGATGATTCTACGAGTGTACAAGGCTGACAGCGCGCAGACGCGACTCGAGATGCAGGCCAGCTCCGGCTCGTTCAGCAGGGCGAAGACGACTCTGACAAGATCTGCGGGCGCGGGTGCCGTGTGTGGCCAGGAGGCGAGCACGATGGGCCATGATTGCTACCGTGTCGGGAGCAGTCGGCCGATGCATGAAGAGCATCTGCCAGTGTTATATGCTCGAGCGCCTGGGTGACATGACAATCCAAATGTCAGCGTCGTGGGCTGGTGCTGGTGCTATCGCTAGCGAGGCGTCGGTTGGAGGCGTATGGGTAGTAGTGTAGGCGAGCTAGTTCGCACGTGGGAATGGTGGTGAGCAAGTAGTAAGTGAGTAAGTAGTAGATGGTCGTCGGAGCCAATGGCCAGTGTCAGTCAGTGTCGAGCCGAGCTGGCGGCAGAGGATAGGTGAGGGCGTGGGTGGGCTGGTGCGGCGTGGTGGATTACCATGTAGTGTGTCTAAGTACTTTAGTATATCCCAAGCCGTGCATGGGGGCGGGCAATGGGCAATGCAAATGCAGCAGCAAATGCAGGCCGGCGGAGCAGATGGGCCTGGCGGGCTGCAGGAACAACGGCTGCTGGCTGCATTCTGCTGCTTGTAGTAATGCTTATGGACCCGCCGCCGCGCGGGCAGCGGACAAGGCGCGTCCACATTCACGCCGAGCAGCAGGTCAGGGTCCTGGCCTCTTCTACTTCGGGGCGCCCTCTGCATGGTTCGGGGGTGGGTGCTGTCAAAGGCGCGCGCTCCCCCTGGAAATCATCTGGCGCTAGGGGGGGCCTTTGTCGCTCTGATGACCCGCGCCGAACCCTACTTGCTTTGCTTTTCTGTCCTCTGGTCTTCACAAGCAGAATAATTCCTTCTTCACTATTTCTCCCGCGGCCCTCGCTCTGCTGCTGTCGCCGCCGCCTTTGCTGCTGCTGTCGCTGCTCTGCTCCACAGCCTGCATAGTCGCGGCCTGCGCTCCCCCATCGCGCTCCACCTTGACCACCACCACCCCGTCTACTACTTACCTCTCACCACCCCAAACCACTACGCGGATGCCGGCCAGGGCCACTACAGCGCCTGTCCTCCCCTCCTCGCTCCGTCCACTTGCACTCACCCCACAAGTATAAAACAAAACTTCGCCCTCCCGCCACACCGTGCTGCACACCACTCCTTCACTTCTCACGGCGCTGCCGCGGCCGCTCAAATGGCTACTTCACCACCAGGCTCGCCCGCCAACGGTGTTACGCGGCCCATGAGCGCCATGTTGCGCTCCAATCGCAGTTCCAGCCGTATGAGTATCAGCAGCAAGCCTGGCGAGAGCAAGGCGTCGGATGAAGACAGCAGGACCGCCGTCAAAGTTGGTAGGTGCCCCCCCACGGTCCGATATGCATACTGCCCACTAACCACCCTCTAATGCAGCTGTCCGCGTGCGTCCTGCACTTCAGCATGGAGATCCTGGCTACGAACTCATTCCTCAACGATTTCGCAATGCCTTGTGTCACGTCACTTCACCCTCGAGCCTGACTGTAGATGCGGCTGGAGGCAAGAAGGTCTTCATCTTTGACCGTGTCTTTGACCAGGACATTAACCAGGAGGGCGTCTTTGAATATGTTGCAGACAGCGTCCATTCTTTCGTTCAGGGCTACAATGTCTCCATTCTTGCCTACGGCCAGTCTGGCGCTGGAAAGTCGTACACAATGGGCACCACGGGCCCACGAGACCAAGCTGATCCCGAAGTTATGGGTATGTTTAACTTGCCAACGCACTCTTGACAAAAAAGACAATGTGATACTGACTGCGCATCTAGGTATCATCCCTCGCGCAGCCGCATTGCTGTTCGACAAACTCGATGGATCCAACAAAAGCGCCGGCTCCGGCATTCGCGCTCCAAGTCGCTTATCTGGAATTCAGAACTTCACTGCCAAGTCTTCAACATCGCAGGCGAATAGAAACTGGCAGCTGAGGGCCACGTATGTAGAGGTAATGACCCCTCAGCCGAATAAAAAAGGAAAAAAAGTAAAGTTTAAAAAAGCACGCACTGACGCAAGCAGATCTACAATGAGCAACTTCGCGACCTGCTACTACCCGAAAACGTAGCTCACGGCGAGCGACCTCAGGTAAACATCCGAGAGGACCGTGATGGTCGCATTCTTCTCACTGGACTCACCCAAATACCCGTAAACTCGATCGATGATTTGCTCGGTGCTCTCAACTTCGGCTCCTCAATCCGGCAGACTGATGCGACTGCCGTCAACGCCAAATCGTCGCGCTCCCATGCCGTCTTTAGTCTGAACCTAGTCCAGAAGAAATCTTCGCCAACAACAACAACACCAAACCGCGAGAAGCGCCGGTCCGTGCCCATCGAAATGATGTCTGGCTCCAGCGAGAGCTGGGTAACTGTGGATAGCAAGCTCCATTTCGTCGATCTGGCGGGAAGCGAGCGGCTGAAAAACACAGGGGCGCAGGGCGAGCGCGCCAAGGAGGGTATTTCAATCAACGCAGGTCTTGCAAGTCTGGGAAAAGTTATTTCGCAACTGTCGGCACGTTCTCATGGGGGCTATGTTTCGTACCGCGACTCCAGGCTTACGCGCCTTCTGCAAGATTCGCTTGGCGGTAACGCTATCACATACATGATCGCTTGCGTCAACCCAGCTGAATTCCACCTAAGCGAAACCCTCAACACGGTCCAGTACGCGCAGCGCGCCCGTGCTATCCAAAGTAAACCCCAGATTCAGCAGGTCCATGACGACAGTGATAAGCAAGCTGCTATCGACCGGTTGCGAGCCGAAGTTCAATTTCTCCGAGACCAGATACGACTATCTGAGCGTGCGGATAGAAAGAAGACCGGCCCCCAAGAGCGCGCTGAGCGGCAAGACGAGCGTGAAGCCGAGCTTCAGAATCAGCTACTGGATATTCAGGAAAACTACAACGCCTTAAGCGCGCGTCACGCTAAGCTTATCTCCGAGATCACCAAAGCACGTGACAACAGCGAGACGGAAACGCCTATGCTCAAGGATGCTATCGGCGACTCTGCAGTAGAACGATTGAAGAGATCAAACTCTTTCGCCGAGGCCGTCGAATCCGTTGTCCTGGAATACGAAAAGACTATTCAGACGCTGGAATCATCTCTCTCCAACACGCGATCTACCTTGTCAACCCATGAAAGCGATTTGCTGGAAAAGGAGACTCGCATCGCCATCCTCGAGAGCCAGAATCAGCATTTGCAGTCTCGTCTCCAAAAGGCAATAGAGCGTGACGCCAACAACGAAGAGTACGTCCAGTCGCTCGAACGTCAAATCGACTCCTCGGTCAATGGCATTGAGAAGAACGACACCGTAATATCTGAATTGCGCGAAAAGCTGCAAAAAGCTCGCGAGAACGAGGCCAGCAGTGAAGAGTACATCTCTACATTGGAAGAGCGCCTCGCCGAAAACGAGCAAGAAACCGAGATGATGAGTCGTGAGATTGAGCGACTCAAGCATGTTGTCGAAAGACAACGTAGTGTGGCTAAACTAGACAACTTGCTCTACGAACTCGACAGGACGGATACGAAAGCCGAAGAAAACCATGTCAATGGTCACTCCAAGACGCCTAGTGATCCCTTCATCGACAAGCACACCAACCTCGAGAGGCGAGTGACCACTGACAGCATGCACCAATTTGGTACTCCTATCGATGCCATTCCCGAGGAGGCTGGTAGCGAACGTCCCCAGACCGCCAGCACCGCTGCTCACCATCCTGATGCCGATGAGCAAAAACCCGATTTTGCTGTCAAAGCCATCTCCAACGATGGAATCCGTGACGATGCCGACGATGGACCATCGAGCCCTGCACAAGTCCGCTTCGTTCACGACAAGCTTGACACAGTCACACAAGAGTTGCTTGATCTCCGTGTAGAACACGAAGGGACACTCCAAGACTACGAGAAGCTTGCCAGCAAGTACCAGGAGGCTTTGCGCACTTTGGCAGCTCTTCAAGACTCTGTCGATGAGGCGCGTCACCACGTTGCGTCATCTGCACCATCTTCTCGGCCGACGTCTTTTTTATCAAACGCGGGGGTGAATGGCCTCACAGCAGAGGATGGACAACCTTCGTCCTCGCGTACCTTGTCTGCGGAATTGTCCTTAGCGGAGTCTGGCAGTACCAGTATTCCAGACGAGGGGACGGAAGTTGGCCCTGATGAGGCCACTCCGAGACGAGCTTCAGTCGCCTCTCTGAGCCAAGAGCAACACATTCCTGACACTGTCCTTGTTCAGGAATTGAAGGCTTTGAAGCTACTGCAGAATGAGAAGGAAGAGCGCATTAGTGAGCTCCAGCAGACTTACGCTGAGCTACAAGAGCAGCACCAAGACACTCTCGACTACGTCGAAGAGCTCAAATCAGAGATCACCAAGGCTCAGCTGAACCGTCCAGCTTCGCCATCAATGCACATGATCCGTCGAAAGTCGAGTCAAGCAGTCCTTGCAAACGACCGCGCAAACCGTGCCGTTTCCTCTCTTCGAAACCTTATGCTGGACAGGTTGGATGAGGACGAAGACGCCATACAGACCTTTGAGCTCAATCTCAACACAATCATGTCCGAGATTCAAGTACGCTCAGATCGAGTTCAGGATCTGGAGTTTGAGGTTCAGTCCATACGCAAGGAGATGGAAGGCAAAATGACTTTGATCAGTGGTTTGACAAAGGAACGCTCTAGCTTGAAGGCTGGATCTCCTCTTGACATCTCTATTGTTGCTTCAATGCAGGATCAGATGAAGCAAAATGAGGACCATATCCGAGAGTTGAAGGACTCGCACGCTCAGCGGGAGCAGGAGCTCAAAGCTCAAATTGAGACACTCAAGACATCTGCCAAGCTTGGCGCATCATCGGAGGACCTGCTCTCACACCGACAGATGCCAGATACCCCTCGGACAACCAACGGTGATGGCGAGTCCGACGAAGATGCCGCTCGCCACCATGAACTCATCAAGCTTAGTGATGAAGCTGCTCACTGGCACTCTAAGCACCTTGAGGCTATCGAAGCCACCAAGGCCTCGGAGAGGCAGCATGTTGAAACTGTTCGTGAGCTGGAATCTGCCAAGCAACGGCTTGAAGTAGACCACGCTCTACGCTTGTCTGAGATCGAGCAGACAAGAGGTGCCGAAGCCGAAGCCGCTTTGCAACAAGAGCGCTCCAAGCACGCTGAGATGATTGCTGCATTACAAGCCGAGGTGGACGAACACAAGTCTACAGCTTTGAACAACGCTGCTCGTCTTGCCGAGCTTGAGGAGTCACATACCAACATTGTCAGGCAATTCGAGGAAGACTCACAGGCCCGTTCACTTACCGAGAAAGAACTCGAGACCCATCGATCTCTTGTCACCAACCTAGAGAGACAGATTGAGGAGCACAAGGCAGCAATCGAGTACCATCAACAAGGCATGGACTCTATCCAGAAGACACACGCTGCTGAGCTCGAGAAGCTCACATCAGAGCTTACTACTCACAAGGAGACAGCATCTTCTCTGGAGGCTGATCTTTCCAACGCAAAGACCGAGATGGAGACGCTACTTCAAGGTGTTTCGGAGGCCTTGGGCGAAGAAACAGACATCAGCACCATCCAGTCTCATATCGAAGCGTTGGTCAAAGAGCGCAAGTCAATTGCCAGTCGACTAGATGAAGCTGTCAAGGACCTTGAATCAGCAAGGAAGGAACTTGCAGATGCTACCAGCACCATCAATAAGCTCAAGGGCAACCTCAAAGAATTTGAGCTTATCAATGCCGAGACGTTGAAAGAGCTTGAGAAGGTCAGCGAGAAAGAGCTCAAGAGTGCTCGTCTTGTACAAGAACTGGAGGACCAGCTCAACCAGAACTGGGACCAGCATGAGGCTGCCAACAACCGACTCTCTGCTCTGCAAACTGAGCGCTCTCGCGAGCTTCAAGATGCTATGACCCACAGCGAGGAACTCGAAAAGGAAGTACAGGAATCACGCATCAAGATTGCGCTTCTAGAGGTAAGCTCAACCGCATTCCCACCCATGGGACATATCTAACGTGACTAGTCCCAACTTGTTGATGCAAAGCGCAACTCTGCCCGTGTATCTATGGATCCCCGCGAGGACCTTCAACGATCCAACTCAAACAACTCCACCGCGCGCAAGAACGCTGCACACACGTCCTTGCCCTCACCCCCGCCAGCCATTCCTCTTCCCCCTCTTCCTCCTGGCAGTCCGCCACCCCAAACCAATGCACCTTCCCCTCCTACCTCGCGTCACCAAAGCAAGGACATTGCTCATGCTCAGTTGGTCGAGGATCAGGAAGCTCGTATTCGCACCATTGAGAAGCATCTCTTTGCTGAGAAGCAGCTTACAGCCACCTTGGAGGATGCTTTGACTGACCTCGAGGCCTCCAGCACAAAGACCAAGGCTGATCTGGATCAATTCAGGAAGAAGTGCGCCACTCTAGAAGAAGAGCTCAATGTTATGCGCAAGGAGCGCAGCGCAGCACGCCACTCTCTTCAAGCTGTTGAGGAGGAGCGCAACGCCCGTCTACGTGTTGAAGCTGAGCGTGCTCACCTGGAAGCACGCATGGCAGCTCTCAACGACGCCCAAAAGAAGGGCAGGAAGAAGGGTACACTCAACTGCTTCTAAGCTCCTTCATCCACCCATCCCACACCTTTATCCTTCATGTACCTGCTTCTTTGCCACCTGCTTCTATCGGCGCACACTGGGAGGGATCATTACAAAACACGCTACATACCCACTGTTACACTTGTTCGGCAAAGGTTGCTTCGATATTGTCGACGGTTCTTTTATTCCTTTTACCTTTTTGATATGTCTTTATGCTTTCAACGATTGTAATGTTCGCATCTCTGGCACATACATCGTTGGACGAGTGGTGTCGTTTTGGACATTATCATCGTCCTGCATTGTGTACCCCTACCTCTTTTCTCTCCCTCTGCATACCCCATACCCTCATACCCTCTCCCCCTTCTTACACCTTCTACTTCCTCTACTTTCATAATGTATATTCTGAGGCAGTTGAACGGCTCGAACAAGGCCATTTACATAGTCTGGGGGGAGTGTGTTTTTTCTGCAACATTGACGAGCGAGCTTAGATACATGACACAAAATGCAAAGCCCTTTCATACTTTTCTTTAAAGCGAGGAACTTTGCGGGATCAACTACTCTCACCTGTGTCTTGTTTGAAATTGTGTACATGTATGTGATAGGAGTGTTACTGTGTAGCACTGATGCAATGAATAGACATCGGTGTTCTATGTGCAAAGTAGGTTTTTGATTATCGAACCCCCACGGAATGTAGTTAACTCTTATGATTTCTATTACTGAACGAATGAGAAAGGATGAACGAATACATAGCACGTAGGTCGGTTGGAGAAGGACAGCTGCAGCTTATCGCTTTTTCCATCAAGGTTTTCCTCCATGAGGAAAGCAATCTTGTTCCATACTCAACTTGGATACAATATGGCACACAAAGAGATGGACATATACTATCGACAGCAAGATGATCTAAGGCACTTGCACGCAGTGCATGTGGTGCACTCCTATGTCGAGGTTTTTTCTTCATCACAAAGCAACTTATGCAGGATCTGTTTGTGTGTTTGGCATGGCAAAAAAGACCTTCCCTGCTCGTCGATATGACGAGTTAGTAGCATACTAACCTAGAATGAAACTATTGACATGTACTGTGAAACTTTTATAGTATGTACCTCTATATGCCGAGATTTGTTTCCAAGCCTAGTTTTCACACTCGATCAATGCACCGCTTTTGTGTTCAGGCAAGACCCTAAACAAACAATACATGCGTACAGGTGCAGTCTTGTTGGGGTTTGGATTAAATGATTAAATTTGACCAACTAAAGTATCCGAAAAGCTCGTGATACTATTACTTGGGACCTGTGATGTTATATATTCTACAGAGCAAGTTGGACTGGGCTATGCGGTCGTAGTGATGAAAGCATCAATTTCGGAAGAAGAGCACTATAGTCCTACCATTAAGATCTATGGTCGATGCAGAGTTCAGAACTTGGAAACAAATCAACAGAAAAATAAGTAGAATCTCTTATTCTCCACCCTCCATAAACTCGTACCAATAGTTTCGTTTTGATTTGGACGAGCGAGGAAAGAGTGATTGCGCGACCGAGACATTACATAAGCGGCGCTACGGAGGCTCGGCGCCGAGCTCGAAGCTAAAATTTCTGGAGCTCAAAACCGTTCTCTACATCATTCTCATCACCAACCACACAACGCGTTTGCTTTGCGCGCTTCTCTATCGTCTTTGATCAGTACTAATGCATCAATCGCACATGCGAACACAGCAGGTAAGCCATCACCAGCTCCCGCGACTCCTGCAGAAGATTATCACATACGAACAATCCAAATCCTACAGCATCGTGAAGGACTACACAAACTCTAGAATTACAATGATGCATACAACTATACGCGCCTTGTTACAGCTTTATATTTGCGCAAATCGCTAACAAAGCTCCAGTGTAGTGACACCTAGGATTGACAGTCATCCATAGGGATGCAGTTTCTTTTTCTTCTTAAAGGTAAGGCATCTCCAACTACCCTTCCCCACCATCCGCAGAGTGATGAAAACACGACACGGAAAGGCATTCCTCGACCTGAATACACAATGTCGACACACTTGCTTTTAGTTTCAGCCTTGTCTGATACTGCTCAAACCTATTGCATTTCGCATAGTTCTTCTTGCAATCAAGGTGCTAACTGTGCTTAAATAGGTACATACTCCCTGTGCTCAAACCCTGTGCATCCCGCGAACACCCCCCCAGCTTCCTGATGAAACCCTTTGATGCGTCGGGCGGACATAACGTATACCTCGACTGGGCATCCATCAAAAGCAGGCGTACAAACCTGTGGGTGTTTGGAAGAGGCATTACTTGTTGATACAAGCATCACTGATTGCCCTACTTTCTCACACATATGATGACATATTTTTGTGGAATGTTTCTAACAGACTCCACAGGTACGGCATTTTTCTTGTTCTTAAAAGACAGTCCATCATTGTAATGATGATTCTTGATATTCACACTGTGTGAGTGGCGGCGTTGTAACGAGCGTCCGTCATACTGATCACTACAACCAAATCTGATTTAATGAGGTATGTTGAGGCTGTGAATCCTTGCTATGTCACTGTTAACTAACTCGCTCTAGGCTGAAACTCGATGGACTTGTTCTATTCATGTTTTATGGATATCGTTATCTCTTCATGGACACAGGCTAACGTGTTCATATCAGCTTTGGCTTTGCGCATTTGATACACAATTGCTTTCTGCGACTTCGGTAAGTGCCATTACTTGCTTATTCTTGCCCCCCCCTTCGTATGATGAAAAACATGATTCGCTGTGTTCTTTCTTAATCACATTGAAGATACAATCACCTTGGAGACCTGAACCCGCACCATATACTATTCATTACATTGAATGTACTTTTGGTTTGGCGATTGGCTAACCATTTGCAGTTACTCGAATGCGGGTTAGTTGTTCCAGAGCAGATCTGCGATGTCCATAGAGTACATAGTGTCAATACACGTTGGCTTATTCATGATGCTTAATTGGGTTCATGTTAGAGTGAATTTTGTGATGGGTATGCAGCGATGTCGTGATGGAAGCATGAATCGCTTCTACTCGCCTCGGAGATAGTCCGACGTGACCGCTCTTTTCACCGTATCCCGTAAGTGGTAAGTCTCAACGAAAAGGTTGACGACCAGGCCGCTCGCCGCTCAGCCGCGAGCCAGCGTTCCCTGTCGGCATATACATAGTGCGTTAGTGGCAGTTTGACAGCACCGTGGGGACTTACATGGATAGGCAGAGTTAAGGGTAGAAAGGCAAGCTAAGTACAGTAAGCACACGAAGTAAGTAAGTAAAGAGGCCGGCGTACGAGACGCGAGAGAGAGAGAGAGAGACTATTTTAGAGTCTGTGCCCCACCGGGAGGGGGGGGGCTTGTTGGCTCGGTGTGTGGGGGTGGTATGTGAGTGTGTATGTGGCTTGCATTGCGTGCATGGAAAAAGGCGGTCAAGACATATAGTCTTGGACCACCAACTGACTACTTGTTGAACATTGGGAGTAGTTCACTCCGGTACCTGCGCATGGACTAGCTCAGGTAAGGGGGGGGTGGGGTGGGATGGGTTACGGGCAAGACAGGCCAGAACTTAGAGCAACAGAGAAGAAAAAAAATGTCGGTTAATCTGGTAAGGTGGTAGTCGGTCAGATGCAAGAGTTTACGGGATGTAGGTGAGTAGACATGGTGAGCGAGTTTTTTTTCTTCTCTCCCTTGTCTGTCTTTAGGTCTCTCTTTCGGTCTTGAAGGTCTTTCTCTCTTGGATTTTTCTAGGTTTTTTTGCTTTTCCACAACCCTCTTTCTCAATGTGGCTGATTTTAACGGTCTTGCTTCATTGATTCTTGCTGTTTCTTTTCTTTGTTTCTTTTTCTTTCGGGGAAGTCACCTTTTCTCGTTTATCTCCCGTGCTTTCCGCTCTTTTATTGTGTGTCTCTCTTTGCCTCACTCCTTCTCCATGGCTTCCGCTCTGTCTTGAGGAGAAAGAGGGGGGGGGGAAGAGACGAGAGACACGCGGATTAAAGTTGGGGTAGCGAGGGGAGAAAGCGGGGTTAGGATATAGATGTTATTAATCTGATGTGTTAAGATAATTGATTGATGCTTGTTGTATGGACGGGGACGGAGGAAGATGAGGCAAGGGTCCAAACTGTCCCGTTTGCTCATATTCCGCTACTCAAAGTGTGGTTGTGGTGGCGGACGGGTGGAAGGACGGCTGAGGACGATGGCTGGCGAGTGGTGGTGCGCGGGTGTGATGGGATATGTGTGTGCGCACATGCGGGGATTTTGCATCGTGCGTACTGACACTGGTTATCGATATCCGCGCATTCTTCTTTTGTTCTTCTTGTTCTTCTTTTTTTTTCTCCCGATCTCATTTCCCGTCTTTGCTCAATTATCGTCGATGATTTCTTTTTTCTTGGATCGACTAATCGATGGCCGATGCATCGCTTGTTCTTTCCACATTTGTTTTATTTTCACCGGCTGGCTGAGTTTCTCAATGTCTCTGTTTAGCTCGGGCTCGGATTTGGATTGACGAATGAATCAATTGGAGCTGCCATTTCACACGCTGCAAACAAGATATCAACAACATCAATCACATCAAAATAAACAAGTGAGAAACTAGCTTTAGCAAGTAAATATTGGTTTTGGATGACGTGGTTTGCGTGATGCAGTTAAATGTGGGGTATATGTGTGTGAATGTGTTTTTGCATGCATCTCGCATGGGAAGACGCACATGCATATTGCTGTCAAGCCACGACGTCCGTTTTTGGCGGTGTACATCGAATAAGAGGATTCACTTTGTTGAGACAAGTGAGGCGCGATGAGCAAATGCATGAGAAGGATGATTGGCCTTGTAGAGTTTGGCTACCAAATAATGTTTTTTCTACAGCTGGCTTCTGTTCAGCTGGGAGTCTGTGTAGCGAGAATCCACTGCTATGTTTCTCAGCTCCGGTAGTAGTATGGCCTAGTATGGTGAAGATAGCGCAGCTAGGCGGATATGCAGCAACTGCACGGGATCCTTGATCAGACGGACCTTTCCATCGGGATAAGCCAGCGGTGATCGAGAATCGATGCTCACGTAACCGTGAATCTGGCGGAACAATCCGAATCGCTCCAACGCCAGCAGCCAATAGCTATCACTCGGGCGTATTATGGCCATATGCTTCGGGCCGGATTCTACGTATGCAAATAGACGTTAAGCTGACGTTGGACTAGGTCTGCCGAGAAAGGATTTCGGAGAACAAGTGGACTGGGCAAAGATGTGTATGCGTGGAGAGACCGTGATCTGACCTTGGAGTCAATAAACCACCGACGAAATGGAGATAAGCGGGCTATCAAATCTGATGGCGTGTTTCAATCAAATGCGATGTTATGCCTCGGGTAGCTGAGAGGCTGGGGAGCATGAACGCCGACAAAGAGAGGATGAGATTGCACGACCTCACATTAGAAATCCTTCGCACCTACGTCGTTTTGCAGATAGATGCGCCACATGGTGAGAGGTGACGATTGATGGTTTCATCAGTGTGGAACAAACGGGTGGCTCGAGGCTCATCTGCCCGTGCTATCAGATCTGCTTTTCAAGCCGAACATGACTATGTATTTGCTTGTTCTGCTACCATTTTGTGCTTTTGCTTTCGGAGCAGCCGCGTCGCGAACAAAGCAAAAGTGGCTACAGCGTCACAATGACGTTTTTTCTCCTGGAATGCTTTGGCATTGACAAGCTCGGTGTCGCAAAAGGGCAGAGCAACAAAGAGTGTGTTCAACTTCACTGTGGGTGCGCAGCCGGAACCGGGTTTGCCAAGAAACATGAGAGATTTTCTGGGACCGAGAGTACCGCATGCGCCTGAGGCGTGTCGCGCGGTAGGCTCCTCGTATGTTTGTGCAATGCTTGTGTAAGTAGTCCGCCCACGCCTCGGCTGCTGTTACAAGTGATGGTGCGCGAAAACCGTGATCAAGGTTATGCAGACATGTGCGAAAAGTTAAGCGCGCAACAGAGGTTGCTTTTCAACAAGATGGAATCCGGTGATGGCTACCCTATCCGGTACGGACCATGGTTTGAAAGGCCCCTGCCGTGGTCACAGCTAGTGGGAGATGTTTAGGCTGTGGTGATGGCGGAACCATTGGTTGGATGCCACTCTAGCCTTGAAATTGGCCGAACGCACGCTCGGGACCCAAAGTTGGGAAGGGACATGGTCAAACAGCGTTGGTTGCCCCGGGAGCAGCCATCGACGATCGGTGCAGTAATAGCCGGGAAAAGTGCGGTGGTGGGTGAAGCATGCTAGTCAGCGAAAAACTCGTACGTGTGTGGTAAGGTGGAAAGCTAGGTTTTTTTTTTTCAACAAGCCGACGGCGCAGCGTCGTGCCCGACAAAGGAGTTGCAGGCTTCGGAGATTCTATGGACATGAGGCAGGATTAGGGGTGGGCCGCCAATCTATTTGCATGGGCTGTAACACGAGGATAGCACGGGAGAAGTGTTCTGGAAGAATGGGGGTCCCGGAGCAAATCCTGCTGGCGGTTGACGGCAACAGGTCGCCCAGCAAGGCGACGACTTGGTTGCAGGACGCTTGGGACATTTTCAGTGGGTTGACAGTCAGGGTCTGTAGAATGACAGGGCGCACAGGGCCATGCAAGAGGGGAACTGCTACATTTGGAGTGCGGACGCAGACACTCTTTCCCCCAAAGGGAGAGGGCGCACACACACATACAGAGAGAAAAAGCGTCGGCCCAATTTGGGTCAGAGTGGGCAAAAACTCTGTCGAGGACAAGAATGGGTCTATTGATCGAGGGCAAGCAAGTGCGCCGCGAAGAAGGTTGGCGGGAGAAAATAGAGTTTGGGCCTGGAGCACGCTGCCGTTTAGTCGATCAGAGCGAGGGAGGTTTGACGACGCGTCGGGCAGACCAGCGCAACCCCGCGCGGTGCCCTGCATGTGTCGAGGGCGGCATGGCTTGGGACTGTGGCGTTGGGATGATGGCATGACTGACATTCAGGACCACTTCCCCCCTGAGGAGCGAGGGTGCTATTGTCGCAGCGGGCACGAATTGGAGCGCCGCGAGAGGCAGGTGGGCAGGTTTGGCAGAAGGGAGATGTGGTCATATTCGCATGCCATGACGATGGGGGGAGCGCACATCATCAGCGCATCAAGGACGGTCCTTTTACTCGCCTATTCCTTGACTCGGACAGGGGATGGGTTCGACGGCGACAGAGACGGTGGCTGTTCCGGTGTGCCGCGGGAAGGCTAAAGGCACGCCTCGACAACCAAACCACGTTGACGGATGCGCACGACGGCATGGCTAGGCCGGGTTGGGGCGAATTGAGTAAGGCTGCATGAGAGGCGGCCAGGAACCTACCACGACAAATCAGGAACCGGGCGCCGGCGGAGCGACAAGGCAAGGGATGCGAAACGTGGGCCGCAGTGAAATGACAGCCTGATGCTGGCTTGGTGCCTGTGACGTTCCTGGCGCGCCCTTGGGATGCTGGGAGCTGGGATACGGGCGAGCCTGGGCGCACGCGACGGGGCTACGCGCACCAGCTAAGTGTGTATACTTTGTGCAACCGCGGGCGGGAGGATGGATGCATGGATGCATGTACACAAGACAGCGGCTTGGTGGATGGAAGGGTGCGGCGCGGGTTGCAAGGCGAGCTGCAGCGGGGTGGTGGCGGGCATGGAGGGTGGCATGGAGGGTGGCATGGTGGTGGGAGAAGCAACGGTGCTTATGCTGGAGGGCGAGGGATTGCGGTGAGGCCAGGGCTGTGCATTGCTGTGTTGTCCTGTGCTGTCGTTGTGCTGGGTTGGACTGGGCTTGGGGGCGGGGGGTCGCTGTTGTGCGGTGAATTAAGTATAGATGTGTAAGTGAGTATTGGATGGGCACTAGAGAGATGGGCTAGATGTGAATGTACATGCATACTGACACACAACGTAGTGAGGAAATAGGCAGGCAGGCAGCGTGGATGGCTGGGGCTGAGTACGAGGGAGAGCGCCTGCACATTGACACGCATCAGCCCCCATGCATTCATTCACAGACAGCGACACAGAGTAATGCATGCACGTGACTGACTGGACTGACTGGGCACCACTGACCTGTCGGGAAAAGGACGCGCAGGGGCCCAATGAAAGGGGGAAAATAAACAGCATTTCGCGGCCACTTTCGCCTGCCCCCATGTCCGCTCGACCCGCTAGCCCGCTTCGGCGCGCCCAACGCTCCTTTCTGCTAAGCTTGGAACAGCCCTCGCGCCGTCCTTCACCACTCGCCCCGATCCCGTCGAACAGTCAGCCACCCACCACCCCTCCCTCCCACACCCACACACACTCCCCCCCAGTGCCCTCATCTCGCGCCATTCACCCTCGCATCCGTCTCCCCCCCAAACAGACGCCACATTGCCCAGCTAAACTAACTCTCGTTCCTTCACTCAAAAACCAACAGCCCTGCGTCGTCATGCCTCCTGCTCCCGCCCTGACTGACCGCCATACTGATACTTCTGCCCTCCCCCGCCTGGTCTCGCCGTGCATCTGCTTCGCGCGTTAGCTAAGCCCACCCCGTCGCGTCTCTCCGCCATCTGCCGCCTCTGCTGCCAACGCACACAGCAGAGACCGCCCTCACCACAGCAACAGACCGGCTCCTGGCCCAGCAGACCGCACTTGCCCCGTCTGGGCGGCGCGATCTTCATTATTACGACTCATAACCCTCTCGGAGCGCCGCTTCCACTCTAATCTCTTGGGTCTAGCCTCGCGACTCGTGCTAACGCCCATTTGCCGCACCCCTTGCTGTCTCTCATTATACACGCCCGTCCATCAATCACATCCACGTGTGAGTAGCCTGGAGCGTCTTCGTGTGCGTCTTGCCCATTGCTGCGTCACGTCTCGCTCCCGTTAGACCGTCGTGTCTTCGAACCACGCCCCCCTCCACTCCCGCCAAATCACCTGCGCCTAGCCAACCTCGCCCTCCTTCACTTGACATTCCATAATCCACATCCCTACTCCCCCGAACGCACAGGCGCGCTCCAATCTCCCAGCCCGATCATTAAGCCAGTCGAGCTATGATCACAAAGTCATTCCGCTTTCATCTTCACTAGAACTTCCTGAGCTACGGAATACTACCCGTCTACCGTGGTCCCGGGCACGTCTCCACACGTCCTCCCAACCGTCGTCTCTCATTTTCTCGACATTCCCGCACCTGCATCAACCTGGACCCTTACAACACCCTCCTATCGCATCTCACCCTTCGATACGCACTGAACTCCCCCTCCCCCTCCAGCTTGTCGACACATCATCCCCTCTACCTCTCTACTGGACCACCTTGTCGTCACTCACCACAAACTCGATTCCTCGAATGACATGAACTAAACCCGTCCCGCCATCAAACACCACACCGTCCCAAGGACTTGTTCTACAGGCCAGTCTCACTCTACCCGTGACATGGTCTCACCTTCTCCTTTCTAACAACCCTACAGTCCTTTTTCAATCAGGAGCATCTGCTACCAACAGATCTTCTAACACACAGATCCACTGCATACTCACATCAAAATGCATCCAGAATCACAAGTCCAGCCTCACGGCTGGGCATCCCTCGAGGAGAGGTATGAAGTGATGAAGGAGATTGGCGACGGCAGCTTCGGTAGTGTCGCACTTGCCCGCGTCCGAACTGCTGGCTCTCACATTGCCCGCCGCGGCACACTAGTAAGTACACGATGACAACAGTGACATGGACCCCCCACCGACTGACGCGCTTTCCAGGTGGCCATCAAGACCATGAAGAAGACATTTGATTCATTCTCAAGCTGCCTTGAGCTACGAGAAGTCATCTTCCTGCGATCACTACCACCACACCCTCACCTGGTACCAGCCCTGGACATCTTCCTGGATCCTTACACCCGTAGGCTCCACATTGCCATGGAGTTCATGGACGGCAATCTGTACCAGCTCATGAAGGCTCGCGAGCACAAGCCCATGGACGCACACAGCGTGAAGAGCATCCTCTTTCAGATCATGTCCGGACTGGAACACATTCACGACCGCGAGTTCTTCCACCGTGACATCAAGCCAGAGAACATCCTCGTCTCCACATCGCAACAAAACGACACATCGCACCCCTTCCGCCGATACTCCGCCATGATGACACCGCCATCGACACCACCAGTATACACGATCAAGATTGCCGACTTTGGACTCGCCAGGGAAACCCACTCCAAGCTTCCTTACACTACTTACGTTTCGACCCGGTGGTACCGCGCTCCCGAGGTTCTGCTGCGGGCCGGCCACTACTCAGCACCAGTTGATATTTGGGCCGTTGGCGCCATGGCTGTTGAGATTGCTACATTGAAGCCGCTGTTCCCTGGTGGAAACGAGGTCGATCAGGTATGGAGGGTGTGCGAGATCATGGGCAGCCCTGGAAGCTGGGTCAACAAGAATGGTCAGCGAGTTGGCGGTGGTGAGTGGAAAGACGGAGTCAAATTAGCACAGAAGCTGGGCTTCTCTTTTCCCAAGATGGCACCGCACTCGCTCGACACAATCCTCCCCTCGCCCCAATGGCCAGCCAGTTTGGCCCAGTTTGTCACATGGTGTCTCCTATGGGATCCCCGAGCTAGGCCTACATCCCGACAGGCTCTCGAACATGAATATTTCCAGGATGCCGTTGACCCCCTACGGCTCAAGTCTTCTTCCTCGCGACTTTTGGGCCGCAAGGGCTCTGAACTCTCTGGAAAAGACTCACCTGAGGCCTCACCCAAGCTCACATCAAAGACGTCCTCGTGGCTCCGTCGATCGTTGGTCGCTCGTGAGAGTGCCCCAGCAGTGCCTCAGCACAGCACTGTGAAGCCCCTATCACCTGCACAAGCCAGTTCTGGTGATGCGAGTGGGTCGACTAAGCAACGTCCCAATGCCACTAAGCGAGCTACGTGGACAAACGGGGCTTCCAACAATGGCGCGCCTATCCCCATTCTGCCTTCGATTAAGCCAATCTCACCGCTTTCTGCCGAGGTGACTGCACAAGCCAATGTTCGTGCCAACAACGAAGAGCTGGCTGCAAAGAAGATTGGTCGCCAGCTGTCTGTTGCTTCACACGGCAATCACTACGCAGACATGCACCGCCAAGAGGCCGAGCGGGCACTGAATGGTCACTCCGACGTTGCTTCTCCTGTCAGTGGACACAAGGAAGGTTTCTTCTCACACCTCAGGAAGCGCGCTCGACGCTTGTCAGGTCGGTACCAAACCCCGATGTCGCCGAACTCGGATGACATTGAGGCCAACGCCGGATGCGCACCCTGGGCCACTGCCAGCAGCAGCGCTAGGCAGTCTTTGATCATGGAGCAGTCACCAGCTCCAGCCCCGTCAGCCTCGACCTCGGACTTTTCTGAACTAGACAAGGCGTTGCAGCATGTAAGAGACAGCGTAGAAGCCCATTCCCAACAGGCTGGTTCAATAAAGAGTTCGCGCGTTGCATCGAATCCCATGCTTAAGCGCCACCACTCGGTCCCACATGGACCTGAGCCACGAAACGGAGAGACGAGTGGCGGTGCTCCTATTTCAAGCAGGACACGTCGTGCGCTTCAAAACAAGTCGAACCCGTCCAATCGGTACGAGACACCAAATGAAGAAGAGGAGCTCCTCAGCGAGGTCCTCGCATCAACCCACAAGGCTGCGAAAAAGCTGGACAACGAAAAGTCTGGCCCTGCTGCATCTTACCTGACACCCTCACCGTCGTCAAACCGAAACAGCGTCGGTTTTGGGCAGTCGGCGTACGCGACCCCCAGCAAGCCCATGGACATCTCCAAGACTCGCCCCAACGACAACGACTCCGTGTCCAAGTGGCCAACACCACCATCCGATGGCGATCTGGATTGGGCTTCGAGTGTCGCGGCTAGCCTCATGGCTGCCCAAACCCGACACCGATGATATCCAACCGTACGGGACCCGTACTTCCTTTCGCCTTGCCTTCGCTGCATGTTCCTTCATCCGTATAATTGTAATTTGGGTCACCGTACCCGCTCCTTGTCGCTTCCTATACGACCCTACGACCTTGAGCTCTCCCGTCTGGAACGGTGCACGATTACAGAAAGATAGACACAGACGCGATGCGCTACAAAGCCCTCAAAAGCAAGCGCATCTTCTAGGACGGTGTTATAGGCGTCATAACACATCATCATCGTCCTTCGCGCCCCCCACCATCATTTGACCTTTTCGCAACAGGAATAGTTGCCCTTTTCACTCTCACTTCCACATTCGTTCTGTAACAACACAACACATTTTCCTTTTATCAATCATCTTCTCGGGCGGCATCTTACTTTCAACATCTGGTGGGCAGTACCCAAATATCGTGTTATTTTGGGGGAAAGTATCGAGACTTCGCACATTTGGCGGACATAGCACACGCCAGTGACTCCCCATGCAACATGGTTTGTCGGGTTGAGCCCTGGCTTTTCAGTTTCGGAATCTGTTTTTTTTTCGGCGCACGCCCGCGCCATGTTCAAGTAGGCAACGGCGCAGAGCGTCCTCTCTCATTATACCTTACTAGACCGAGTGTTTTTTTCTCTTTAACTGTGCTTCATTTCGTTGGCGGATACCCCAATTTGTGTATTTGGCGAGTACCTCACATCACACATTACCTTCTTACTATATATCCTTGTTTGGTTAAATGGGGAGAGGGGAGGGGAAAAGAAGGAATCTGGACTTCTTTGGAATAACTTTGGTCATACACTGGTTGGTTGGTGGGTAGTGGTGGGTCGGTGTTTGTTGTAAAGAATAACTTTGAGCGATCAACTGCCTTCTTCCCTCTACATACATTTTCTCTCTCTCTCTCTCTCTCCCATCCTCACTCTCTCCTTGCGTCCTATCTCACAAAAATGCAATACACTGTCTTGTTGCTTTGCGTTTTTCGTCATCTCCTAGCGTCTCTTTGTTTTCTTGCATCCTTTTTCTTGCGTCCTTTTTTTTCTCCTCGCACTTTCTCACCCCATAGTGGCGACTCAAAACCTTGTAATATTGTAATACGGACGGACATAGTATATTTTGTATTATAGCCCAGGATGGCTTTTCAGTCCAGTTCCCATACATCAAATAAACAAACAAAGAAAGATTTGTATGTTACCATGTTATTCGGCCTTTTCTCCTAGTACCTTGGCCTCCCTTGGCTCCTTGGGTGAAAAAGGGAGTGAGTGTGATACCACTAGCTGCCCTTTCTTGTCCCTTCTTCTCTCTTAGACAAGTAGAATTCCTCTATTCACCAGCTCCCTCTCACTAGAACCATTCCATATCACCTTGTTTTCCTTCTCATCCACCTCATACCTATCCTTCCATCCCCGACCCCAAATCCAGTCTAGCACCATCCCCATCCCCATCCATCTACCTATCTAGTTCTAGCACCTTTTCTTTCTACCCCTACACCTACTTTATATATAACGTGGTTCACAAGCGAATCGGTTGCCCAAGCGAATCGGTCGCGCCCCACCAGCGCGTCAACGTCAAGGCGATATCACGCGCTTTTATCACAATTAATAAACTATCGCAGTATACTATATTATTCCTTAGAACTTCCACTATCAC